>NW_020455532.1:362332-373000 GCF_003342845.1 Nothoprocta perdicaria | reverse complement strand
GCGGGTGAGCAGGGGGTCGCCGAGGCCGGTGCCACCTCCCCACGGGCATCACCCCCAAACCAGACCAGGGGGGTGCAGGAAGGCGACGCCGCTCGCACCATCTCTCCCCCCGGCCCCGGGGGCACAGCCTGTCCCAGGGACGGAGGGAGCCCAGGTCAGACTGCCCCGGGGCAGCCCCTCAGTGTGGAGCAGCCGTCCCCTTGCAGTGACACCCAGCGCACAGCCCATGGGACCCAGGCGGCCGCCCGCGCCCGCCGCCCACCCCCCGAGGCCACCCAGTACTTCCAGGTGTCCAGCTGGAGCAGCCTCTCCTCGGAGGACTCGGACTCGCACGCGTCGGCCGAGGAGAGCCCGGCCCCGCGCGAGCCGCCCGCCACCCCCACCAAGCCCCCACGCATCCTCTACCTGGAGAGGCCGCTCAGAGGGGACCCTGCTGCCACGGGCACCCTGTGAGGCCCCCAAGCACTGCCCGGGGCCACGGGCACCAGCAGCGGCCCCATCGCTCTGCATTGCGGAGCCCCTTGGGGACACAGGGACAGGCTGAGCGCGGAGCAGCCGCTGCACAAAGGCCCTTCCCCGGGGCGAGCGTCACCGCAGCCGGTTGCACGGGCCCGGGGTGCAGGCAGCCGCCGCCCTCGGCCCTGCCCCGTTCACAGGCCCCACGACAGCCCCTGCCCCGGGGGCAGCACCGGGCGCGTCGCGGCTGCACTGACCTCGCTGGCCACGACAAACCCGGGCGAGGTCCCCGCCGGGCCGGGCAGGGCAGGGCGCAGGGGACGGCTGCCGTGCAGGGGCTCCCTGRCGTGCACACCTCATCCTGGGCCCTGCAGCCGGCTCCTGCTGCCCACGGGGCTCACGGGGCCGCAGAGCGGGTTGTGCAGCRGCTCCCTGGGAGCCGGTCCCCCCGCCAGCCCCCCGCTCTAGAAGCTACAAGTAGCCAGGTACTAAGACTAGAGCTGTTCGATAAACCGGAGCTAGAAGGAGACACGAGATGGTCCTCACCGCTGGGAGTCGCCCGGCACAAGAGCCCCTGGGTGACACCTCTTCTCACCGCGGCGGCACCGGGTGAACGTCTCCTGCGTGGAGCCAGGGTGGCCACACTGCAGAGCTGTCGGCATGCAGAGAAACCACCCATTCTGCTCRGTCCATTCGGGATCCATCCTTCCCACCACCTCTCTGGGCTCCTGTGGGGGCAGGCCCAGGCCTGGGATCACATTTATCCCTCACCTGATGTGAGAAATGAAACCTCTCCCCAGCTGTGAGTAAAAGTCCTCATCAATTCCCAGGTGTTTCCCTTGCCCAGGATTACCACAGGAGCAACCTAGTGCGTTGCTGATTCCCTATGCCTATTGCTTTGAGAGGAGTAGCACTTCCTACGGAGAAATGGAATAAATAATATTCCAAAATACAGTTGAAATCATTTCTTCTGCATAAAACAAAYGATGGATTTCCTGTTTTTCTCTGGTTTCCAAAAGAATATAAATATTTTGAAAAGCCCCGTGATTTACTCGTCCCAGAAGGGTGACCTGTCTGCTCCCGGCTCCCACTGTCCCGCAGCACCCAGCGCTGCACGGGCTCAGCTGGAYGGATCCCACCAAGATGCGTTTTTGCAACATCCTGCAAAACTCTTATCTACTCGCTCCTCCAGGCCCTGATTTATGGTGCTCCATCTGCCCAATTAAGCTATAACCTTTCCAACGAGGCAAGYATGGGAGTTAATCAATGTCTCTTTATCCCAGAAAGGCAGAAACATTTGTCAGGGCTCCAGGAGCAGGACCCAGCCCCGGCCGTCCCCAGCGCTGCCCAAGCGGCCGCGCAGGGTGCSGGATAGTCCCCAGCCCCGGAGCCCAGGGAAGATTCCCCTTTTGCAGGGCAGRGAAAGCTCCTCCCGTGCAGGCGCCCGGGGAGAAGCAGCGCGGGGGGCGAGCGGGGCCCGGAGCCGGGAAGGGGCTGGAGCCCCCGCGCCGCAGCCGGCGCCGCTGCTGCTCCGGGCGGCCCGGCCGGGCATGGAGCCATGCTTGGAGCCRTGCTTGGAGCTGCGCTTGGAGCCCGGCCGGGCACGGAGCCGCTCCAGGGCCGCGGGGAGCACCTGCGGCCCTGCAAACAGCTGCTCTGCACTTACGTATTGCTGCAGGTCAGAGCCAAGACCTGGGGAAGAGACCTCTTCTCCCCCCAGTTCCTGGGAACTGCTGTCGAAATCCACACGAGTCTCAGATTACGGTGGAAAAGCTGTTCTGAAGGCACATYGACCACCTTGGCGGGGAGGAAGGGCCTTTTCCTTTTCCAGGGAACTGCTTGGAAGTGACTCTTGAAGGCTGGAATTYGGCTCCTGTCAGATTGACGAAGTGCAGTTTTCGCCAGTGGTCCCAGTGGGTGCCCCCGGGCCAGGGCTGCGGTGCTGCTTCCAGCCCCCCAGTCCTGGTGCACCCTGTCCCCCCTCCTGGTCATCCCAGTGCACCCGCTCCTGAGCCCTGGTGGGCCCAGAGGCTCCCATCACCAGCAGGACTCGTCCCAGCCTGAGGGTCGGGACATCCCGACCTGCTCCCAAACCAATCCCGGACCAGTCCCAAGCCCCCACGGCCAGGACACCCCCCCATCCCCTCTGCTCTCCCCAAGATAAACAAATGAAGGGTGTGAGTAAGGTCTGAGTTTCTGCTGCTTTTAAATAAAATGGCCAGGCTTGGCCTAAGCACAAAGCCGGGAAACCATGAGCTCTTCTTTCAATCTCTTCTCGTGTCGCTCTGGGCCCCAGGGTTTCCCGAGAAGCCGGTTGTGSTTCTCTGCTCGCCACAGGTGAGGGCACCTGCTTGACTGGGCTCCTGGCGCCGCCCTCGGCCGAGCTCGGGGGAGCCGGGAGCGGCGCCGCGGTGGCTCCGGGTCCGGGTTGGGCCCAGCGGCGCGGGGAGCCGAGCTGCCCGCCGGCCCTCGCTGCCGGTGCCGCTGGCGCTGCCGGCTGCCGCATCCCAGCACGTCGCTGCTGCCTCCGGGGAACGCCGCTGGTGCGGGGCAGCACAATGTCGCTCCATTGTCCTTACACCGCCGATACATTGCTGATACTTTGAGCTTTCTTTGCCAATACATTGTTGTTGTATTGTTACGTTGTTGCTACTTTGACATCACATTGTAGTTACGTTGTTGCTACTTTGAGAATACATTGTGGTTACATTGTTGTTACATTGTTGCTACTTTGAGAATACATTGTGGTTACATTGTTGTTACATTGTTGCTACTTTGACACTACATTGTGGTTACGTTGTTGTTGCATTGATGCAACTCTTGTTACGTTGTTCCTACTTTGAAGACACATTGAGGATGTTTTGCCGGTACATTGTTGCTGTGTTGTTGCTACACTGTTGTTGCATTGTTCCTGCTTTGCCGATACATTGTTGTTACGTTGTTGTTRCATTGTTGTTGCATTGTTGTTGCATTGTTGTTGCATTGTCGCTGCGCTGTTGTTTCGCTGGTGCCACTTTGCCGGCACGGAGCCCCGCTGCGGCTGGTGCCCCCGGGCTGCGCCGCCATCCAGAGGGAGCCGCACGGGGAGCGGAGCCGGGCCCGGCACCGGCCGGAGTTGGAGCGAGTGTCTCCTTATTCTGGGAAGCAGAAATATTTGTCAGGGCTCCAGGAGCAGGACCCAGCAGCCGCCTCCTCCAGCACTGCCCGAGCCTGGGAGGAACCACCCCGCGAGGCTGGGGGTGACCCAGCAGCTCCGCWGGGAAGGACCCAGGCATCCTGCTGGACAACAAGGTGCCCCTGCGGCCAGGAGGGCCCGCGGTGCCCTGGRGGGCTTCGGGAAGCGTTACCAGCAGGTCGAGCCAGGGACAAGAGGGAGGACGAGGTGGTGGCCGCAGACTGAAGCACGGGACGCTTCACCCAAAACGGGAGCGGGCAGCCCGGGGGCACGGGAGTGCCCTGCTCTGGAGATGCTCAGCCCCGGCGCTCCGGCTGACCCTGCCATGGGACTAGGGCACCTCGGGGTCCCGTCCACCCCGTCCCTGCTGCGGCCCTCCCAGGGCTCCGAGCCCTGCGGTGCCAGGGGCCGGGAACCCCCCTCGCCGCCGGGACCGCGGCAGGGGATCCACCCACGGCTGATTCAGCCCCGCGGCCGGCCCCGGACACTGACCCCTTTCATGACTTGTTTGTCTGTCTGCGCAGGACCTGAGTCAGGGCTGCCCTGGCCGGCCCGGCCCCAGGTACCCGCCCGGCGGCGCAAACAGCCCGGCCGGCACGGGGMCCCGGGCAGCCGGGCCGGAGCGGCACCCGGCACAGAGCGGGCACTGCCCCGGCACCAGCACTAGGGCAAACGAGCGGCTCTCGCGGTGCCTGGAGCACAAGGAGCCTCGTGCTGAGGCCCTGATGTGGCTGATGGGCCCTGCAGCCGCCTCCCCACACGCTGCTGGCAGCGTCGGGCACCGCGGGCACCACGGCTGGCTCGGGGGAGCCAGGGCATCCCCAGCGTCCTCTGTGTCCCTCGCGCTCCTCCTGCAGCAACGTGCTGCTAAAGGACCCCAAAGGCTTTGGCCACGGCTGCCTCGATGCTGCCAGGTGACGCTGCCAACTCCCTGGCGACTCCTCTGCCCCCGCAGGCAGTGCCAGCGCTGCGGGGGATCCAGGGAAGCTGCCAGCACCTCTGTGTCCCTGGCACGTGCACAGCAGGATGTCACACCTGCGCTTCCCAGCACGAGCCCRTCAGGACGCAGCCCCTCCGTGTCCCCAGCACGTGCCCAGTGTGACACCAGGGTGCCCCGCAGGGCTCAGCGCAGCTCCCTGTGCACCCTGAGCACCCCGGTGCCGCAGTGTCCCCCGGCTGGGGCTCCCGGCCACGCAGCAGGGCTGCCCGCTGCTCCCCGAGCCCCGGGACCTCGAGCCGCCCTTGGGAGCAGCAGGGCTGGAAAGGGAGCATCCCGCGGCCCCGGCCTGGCCGCGCTGCCTGCCCAGCGCAGCCCCCGGACCACTGACGGGAAGGCGCCGAGCTGCTCCAGCGCGGAGGCAGCCACAGCCCGTGCCAGAAGGGCACAGAGATAAGGGAGAAAACTTTATATGGAGAAAGCATTCGCGGGCCCCGCGCCGCCCCCTCCGCCTCCGGCTGCCTCCCTGCCCGCTCCCAGGGTCCGCAGCTGCCCGCCGGGGGGGASTGCAGGGCGGGTGGCACCCGGTGGCACGCAAGTGTCCCCAGGTCCCCGCGTCCCTGCACGCCCAGCCCGCAGCTTGGCCCACGCCGCCGCTTTTCACTTGTTTTTTTAGATAGGTGGGACCCAAGCACTGGGTTTCCTGGAAACTTTGTTTTCCCTGGCGGTGCCGCCGCGCCCCCCRGCCGGGGGTGTGAGCAGCCTCCGCTATAAAAGCGGCGAGCGGCGGGGAGGGACACGCGGCAGGGACGCTCCGAGCCCCACGCGCCCCACGCGCCCACGGCCCCGCGCAGCTCCCACCATGGCTGAAGGTAGGAGTGCATTGCCACCAGCGCCCCACGCCTGCCCCCAGCCCCGTCCCCGGCACCTGCAGCGCGGGGCGGCCGCGGCGGCCGCCGGGTGTCCGGGCGCTGCTCCGCGCCGGGGTGTGCACGGGTCGGGGCGGCTGCGCTGCAAAGCCGGGCGAACGTGAAGTGCTGGAGCTCAGGCTCGTGGGGGACGTGCGGCTTGGCGGGCTGCGCTCCCAGTCCCGGCTGCGATTGCAGAGTGACGTTTTGGGCTATTTAAAGCGCTTGGAGCTGCCTGGGAGCCGGTGCTGGCAGGCGGGCAGGGAGCAGCAGGCACCCGGCCTCTTGCCCAGAGCTGAAGGATCTTTTCCACAAACAAAACCAGAAAGATTTCTCCAGGGCTACATGGCTCTGTGCCGCCGCTCCTCATAACCCTGGAGCAAAGATGCCCCAGCCTGTGTTAAATGCCGCTGTCAAGCGGCTGTTGGTGCAGGATGGTGCTGGGCATGCGGTGCTGCCAGAGGACAAGGTCCCGTCTGTGCCCACGCTCTGGGACCTGCCGGGGCAGCCYCATCCTTGACGCTGGGCAAACAGCCCCAGTGCCGCCCGGCCCCCCTGTATCCCCCACGGCCCCGGGGCCGGCGCTGGCTCTGCTGCGCGCACGCGGCTGCACCGGGAGGGCCGGGCAGCCACAGTGCCCAGGGGCAGGACGGAGACGGCCCCGCGCCCGCCCTGGCACCGGCGGGTGCTGAGCGCGCTCTGGGCTCCCCACGCTAAAGCTCCTGCCTGGAGCCGCAGTTAATCCGTCTGGCTGCGTTCACGGGTGGCTGGACAGGCCTGAGGGCACTGCACTGCACCGCACTGCACMGCACTGCAGGGCATGGCACTGTGCTGCAGGGCACTGGACTGTTCCAATGCGGCCCCTGCAGCAGGTGCACCGCTCTGCTCCTGTGGGCCATGGCAGGGCTGGAGCGGGCAGAGCGATGCCCGAGCCCAGGGACTGACATGCCCCTGTCGGCCTCTGCCCCTGGCACAGCCACCAGGCAGCTGAAGGGCCTGGGAAGCTCCTGCTCAGCCTGACCAGGTGCCACAAAGAGCCGCAGGATGCCCAGAGCTCGGAGATGCTCCTTGCAGGGACATGGGGGGACCAAACTCACTGTGACCCCGCACAGGACCCCMCAGCGGAGCTGGGCGCCGGGTGGCCCGTGACATGGGCACAGGGAGCAGCCGCCCGGGGCAGCCCCTGCAGCACCTCCCAGCACAGCCCGTCCTGCTGCCGCCGTCCCCACGCGCTGTCCCCAAGCACGGGGCTCTGCCCGGGGAGACACGGGGGATGCCCAGTGCCAGCTCCGGCGGGCCGAGCCCGGGCACCCACTGAGTCCCCGTGCCGCGGGGCTCAGGCGATGCCACCCCGCAGAGCTGGTGCTGGAGACCTGCGACCTGCAGTGCGAGAGCAACGGGCGGCAGCACCGCACGGCAGCCATGGGCTGCCGGCAGCTCGTGGTGCGCCGCGGACAGCCCTTCGGCCTCACGCTGCACTTCGCCGGCCGCGGCTACGAGGAGGGGCTGGACAAGCTCTCCTTCAACGTGGAGACAGGTGGGTGCCCCGCGCTCCCGCCCGGCGCGCCGGCAAAAATAGCGCGGGTATTTTTAAAGCAGTGGCACCAGCGGAGCCACCCAGGCCGCGGCCGTGGGCGGCGGGGCCGGGCGGGAGCCGCAGCCRGTGCCTCCCCAGCCGCTTTGCTGGCCCCGCTGCGTGGGCAGGGGAGACGCTGTGTCACGCTCATGAGCTCATGAGTCGCGGGTGGCTGCAGGGCTGGGCCTGGCGGGCGCCGGGGGCCGCGTGCAGGTGGCCTGGCCACCACTGAGCCCTGTGGCCACTGAGCCCCCGCGCCGGCCCAGCCCCATGGTGCTGTTGTAATGACAAAACRTGGGGTGCTCGTGGCAGTGCTCAAGCCTGCGCCGAGTTCTGTCAGGCTTCCAGCACCCTTGGGATGGGTGGGATGTGCAGGGTGCCTGGGATGTGCAGAGTACCCAGGATGTGCAGGATGCACAAGGTGCTTGGGATGCATGGGGCATGCGGGATGTGCAGGGTGCCCAGGATGTGCAGGATGCATGGGGTGCCCGAGGTGTATGGGGTGCCTGGGATGCACAGGATGCATGGGGTGCACAMGGTGCTTGGGATGCATGGTGTATGCGGGGTGCCCAGGATGCGCAGGGCACATGGGGCCATGGTTCACGATGGGCCAGCTCCGCAGAGTGCCCTGCTGCAAAGGGCTGCTCCGGTGCCGCGTCCCGGGAAGGGCCCCTCTCCCTGCGCTGCTGCCTCCAGGTCACCCGGTCACAGGGTTCCGGCTACGGTTCCAGCCTAGGGTGGGTGTCACCATCCAGCCCCTGCCCATGGGGACCCCGGCATGCAGCCCCTGTCCTCGCTGCCCACCATGGGCCCAGATTGCAGCACGGACGCGTCGGGTGCAGCCACGCGGAGCYGAGGGCACTGACAGCACCGTGCCCGGCAGGACCCTGCCCCTCGGAGAGCTCGGGCACCAAGTGCCACTTTGCGCTGAGCGACTGCCCCGAGGAGTCGAGCTGGAGCGCGGTGCTGCAGGAGCAGGACGGCGCCTCGCTCTCGCTCTCGCTCTGCTCGCCGCCCGCCGCCCGCATCGGCCACTACCGCCTCACGCTCGAGGCCGCCACCGACTACCAGGGCACCAGCTTCAGCCTGGGCGACTTCGTGCTGCTCTTCAACCCCTGGCACCCAGGTGAGAGGGTCGCCCGCCCGCCCAGGGGGTGTGAGCTGCCCACCCCGCATGGGAGCCCCGGCGCTGTCCCCGCGCTGTCCCCACGTTGTCCCCGCGCTGTCCCCGCATTGTGCCCGCGCTGTCCCCGCGCTGTCCCCACGTTGTCCCCGCGCTGTCCCCGCATTGTGCCCGCGCTGTCCCCACGTTGTCCCCACGTTGTCCCCACATTGTCCCCGCGCTGTCCCCACGTTGTCCCTGCGTTGTCCCCGCATTGTGCCCGTGCTGTCCCCGCGCTGTCCCCACGTTGTCCCCACATTGTCCCTGCGCTGTCCCCACGTATCCCCGTGCTGTCCCCGTGTTGTCCCCACGTATCCCCGCGCTGTCCCCACGTTGGCCCCACGTTGTCCCCGCGCTGTCCCTATGTTGTCCCCATGTTGTCCCCGCGCTGTCCCCGCTGCAGACGTGTTTGCTCCAAGCTGGAATTTCCTGGCGGCGAGCGGAGCGCGCTGTGCCGGGGGCGCAGAGATAAGGGCTGGGAAGCGGCGCTGGCGCACACGTATACGCACACATGTCGGCACACAGGCGCTTTCCCTGCCAAGCTGCTTCCAGTAAAGGGGCCTCTTTCTCGCTGTGACCTCTGTGAGCAGCAGGGCTTTTAGGGGCCTTCCCAGCCGGCTCCCGGTGCTCTGCGTTTCTTGCTGTTTCCCTGAGAGGTTTCCACTCCTGGGAAAACCCAGCTCCATGGAGTAGAAGGGAAGTAATGGGGGGAGAAACAATAATAAATGGAAAGCARAAACAAAAGCTCTGGGCAAGGGTCACGCTGGTTCAGCCCAGCTCGGCTGAAATCCTTTCCAGAGGGGAGCAATCCTGGCCCTTTGCTCCTCTTGCTTCATTTCCCACCGCATTTTTTCATGGAATTGCTGCGGTTTCCTGGCCTGTCCCCAGCCCAGGGAGGTGGCGCTGGGGGGTGACATCTGGGGCAGGGGCAGCGCTGGCGGGTTGCGTGGGCAGCTTCCCTATCCCGTCCCCACCCCCTGCTCCCCCTCGTTCCCATGCCGGGCCAGTCCCCGTCCCCAGCGGGTTCTTGTGCCTGTCCCCGCAGAGGACACGGTCTTCCTCCGGGACGAGGATGAGCGCAGCGAGTACGTGCTGTCGCAGCAGGGCCTCATCTACCAGGGCRCTCGGGACTACATCACTGCCACCCCCTGGAACTTCGGCCAGGTGATGCGCATGGACCCGTCCTGTCCCCGTGTCCCCACCAGGGAGGGCTCCCTTGTGCACAGCGCCCTGCGCCTGTCCCCAGAGGGCAAGGGGGCCGCAGGGGAGGGGACACGGTGCCAGGGCACGCGGCTGCCCCTGCCCGGGCCGCCCGCTGCTCACACAGCCGCCTGCCCCAGTTCGAGGACGACGTCCTGGCCATCTGCCTCAAGCTGCTGGACACCAACCCCAAGTTCCTGCGGGACCAGGACCGGGACTGCTCRCGGCGCGGGGACGCGGCCTACGTGTGCCGCGTGGTGAGCGCCATGGTGAGTGCACGGCGCCGGGTGGCGGCGGCAGCACCRAGCCCTGCGCCACGGCCGCACGCGTCCCCCAGGTGAACTGCAACGACGAGGACCGCGGCGTGCTGGCCGGGCGCTGGGACAACTGCTACGAGGACGGCACCAGCCCCATGGCCTGGATGGGCAGCGTGGACATCCTGCGGCGCTGGAAGAAGCTGGGCTGCCAGCCGGTCAAGTACGGCCAGTGCTGGGTGTTCGCGGCCGTGGCCTGCACGGGTGAGGAGACATGGCGATGGGGACGGGGATGGGAACGGGGATGGGGCGGCTGCTCCAAATGCCCTGGGGGCACTGCCCTTCATAGGGCTGGGGACAACAGGGCCAGGGTGGGCAGAGGCCGAGGCCAAGATGCGGGTGGCCCTGGGGACAGGGCCCCTAGCAGGGTGTCCTACAGGGACCCCTYGCAGTGCGGCTCTGAGCACGGGACGCGCTGCGGGAGGGCAGGGGGGTGCGCTGGGCTCCAGGAGCCGCGGTGCCGCGTGGTGCCATGTGGTCCCACCCGATGCTGCACAGCGCTGCATGGTGCCACATGGCGCCATGCACTGCCGTGCTGTGCAACACGGTGCCGCGCGGTGCCACTTGGTGCCGCGGCGGCCTCACGCCCCGTGCCCGCAGTGCTGCGCTGCCTGGGCATCCCCAGCCGCGTGGTCACCAACTACAACTCCGCCCATGACACCAACGGCAACCTGGTCATCGACCGGTACCTGAGCGAGACGGGCGAGGCGGAGCGGCGCTCCAAGGACTCCATCTGGTGAGTGGCGGCGCGTGGCGCGGGGCCGGGGCGCAGGGCGGCCGCGCGGCACCCACCGGCCCCGCTCTGCCACAGGAACTACCACTGCTGGGTGGAGGGCTGGATGCGCCGGCCCGACCTGGCGCCCGGCTACGAGGGCTGGCAGGCGCTGGACCCGACGCCGCAGGAGCGGAGCGAGGGTAGGAGCGGGCGCCGGGGCCGCGC
>NW_020455532.1:335144-362247 GCF_003342845.1 Nothoprocta perdicaria | reverse complement strand
GCGCGCCCCGCGCCCGGCACGGCCCCACCGCGCGCTGCCCGCAGGCGTCTTCTGCTGCGGCCCCGCGCCCGTCAAGGCCGTCAAGGAGGGCGACCTGCAGCTCAAGTACGACACCCCCTTCGTGTTCGCCGAGGTCAACGCCGACATCGTCTACTGGATCGTGGGCTCGGACGGCTCCGAGCGCAAGAGCACGCACACATCCTTCGTGGGCAAGAACATCAGCACCAAGAGCGTGGGCCGCGACACGCGCGAGGACATCACCCACCACTACAAGTACCCCGAGGGTGCGTGCGGCGGCGCGGGCTGCAACCGGGCGCTCCCCGCGCGGTCCTGACGCCCCGCGTGGCTCCCGCGCAGGCTCCGACAAGGAGAGGRAAGTGTTTGCCAAGGCCGAGCTGGAGAAGAGCTCCGTGCAGGAGGAGGACGAGGGGCTGCACCTCAGGATTAAGCTCACCGAGGGCGCCAACAACGGCTGTGACTTCGACGTGCTGGCCGTCATCCACAACAMCACCGATGCAGAGCGCGTCTGCAGGCTCATGATCTGCGCCCGCACCGCCAGCTACAACGGCACCGCGGGGCCGCAGTGCGGCATGAAGGACCTGCTGAACGTGGCGCTCGAGCCCCGCGCAGGTAGGAGCCGGGCAGCGCCGCGGGGACGTGGGGACACGGAGGTGCGGTGACGCGGCTTGTGGCGGTGGCAGAGCCTGGCGCAGCTCCCGGGTTCCGTGAGGAAGCATTCCCGCTGCTGCCCGGGCACAGGTGGCACCCCCGGAGGCTGCAAACGCAGCGCGCGGGGCCGGACGGGCACGGAGCGGGCAGCGGGGCGCCTTGTGGCTGTCCCCGTGCCAATGTCCCCCCGTGCGCGTCCTGCTCGCGCCTTCCCTGTGCATCGGCCACACTCATCGCAGCAGATACAGCCAGCGGCAGCGCCCGGTGCCGCTGCCCCGTCTGCATCTGCTGCAGGGGATCTGGGCCTCGGCGCRGGGCTTCCCACGGCAGGGATCCCAGCTGATCCCGCTCGCTGGGAACAGGGTCTGCCCTTGGGAGGCCGCCCTCGGACCACGTGCAGCAGCCGGATGCTCCGCGGCCCTGCGGGAAGGCCGGGCCCTTCCCTCCTGCGGCGGCGGCTGCGCGGGGCCGTCCTGGCACCAGCCACTCGCTTTCATTACAAATTAGCGGTGCTGCTGGTAATTAAACCCAGGTTTGATTTATGCCATCTTTTYACAGACCCTTCAGGGCTTACAAAACTAATCGATCTGATGTACCGGAACAGGCTCGTTTTTAATCTGCGCTGAGATCTGCTCCAGAGGGGCCCTGACAAACGCRGCGCTGGGCCGGGTGCTATTTGTTCAGCTGCAAGGAGGAAGCGCCCGAGGCGCCCGGGGAGCCGGTGCCAGGATGCGGAGCGGGACGGCCCTGGCCGGGCGCCACCACAGCTGCGGCGCCTCCGGAGGCTCCYGCGGGCGGCCCAGCCTCCCCGGCCCCAGCCCCGGCCCCGGCAGGGTCCCCGGGACGCTCAGCGCCGCTCCGATCCCCGCTCCATCCCGCAGCTCCCCGCTCCGCAGCCCCCAGTGTTCCCGTTGGAACAGGCGGCAGGACGGGGCCCCGGCTCCTCTGCAGCCACCGGCAACCCCGGCTTAGCAGGGGCGAGACCCAGGCGGGAGGGAGGGTGCACGAGGGGTGCTCCGGTGCCCGGGGGCTCCGCAGTGCCGGGATGGCTCCGGAATGCCGGGACGTTCTGGAATGCCGGGATGTTCTGGAATGCCGGGATGGCTCCGTGAGCGGCGCCCGCGCTGCCTTRCAGAGAAGCGCGTGCCGCTGCGAGTGCTCTACGAGCAGTACGGCGCCCACCTCACCCAGGACAAGCTCATCAAGGTGGTGGCGCTGCTGACGGACCGCGAGAGTGGCGAGACGCTGCTGGCCATGCGCGACGTCTACGTGGAGAACCCGCAGATCCGGATCCGGGTGAGAGGCCGGGCGGGTGGGCGGGGGGCCGGGGGGCCGGGGCCGCGGCTGCAGCCCTGTGCGCTCGCAGATCCTGGGGGAGCCGGTGCAGCGGCGCAGGCTGGTGGCCGAGCTCAGCCTCACCAACCCGCTGGGCGTCCCGCTCGCCGACTGCGTCTTCGCCGCCGAGGGCGCCGGCCTCACCGAGGGGCAGCAGCGGCAGCAGCTGTAAGAGCAGCCCGCGCGCGGGGCCGTGGGGGCGCSGGGCCGTGGGGGCCACGGGGCCGGCGCTGACCGCCGCTCCCGCAGGCCGGAGCCGGTGGAGCCGGGCGCCGAGGCCAAGGTGCGGCTGGAGCTGCTGCCGCAGCAGCCCGGCATGCACAAGCTCGTGGTGGACTTCGAGAGCGACCGGCTGGCGGGGGTGAAGGGCTTCCGCAGCGTCATCGTGGCGCCCGCGCCGCAGTGAGCGCCGGCGCCAAGGCAGGGCTCCGAGCTCCGCGCCGCCCCCGGCCTGTCCGCACGCACCGCCAGCCTGCCGGAGCCGCACAAGGAACAAGGACACGCTGCCCTCACCCCGGGCACCTGCTTCACTAACCGGGCCCAGCGCTGCCAACCTCCYGCCCTGAGCTAAGGGACGTTTCCTCGACAGGCACTAACCCCAYGAGCACTGAATAAAACCCCTGTTTTCCATTTCCCGTGTGGTCACTGAGGCTTCCTGCATCCCGGAGTGCTGGAGGGGGCTGGTTGGAGGCGCTCGGAGTGGCTAGGAGGAGCTGGGAGCCGGGTTTGCCGCAGGGGCCTGGCGGTGCCGCCGCGGCCCGCGCGCCGAGCGCAGCGCAGAGCGCCCCGCGAGGTCAGCGCTGCGTCCCCGGGCCCGGCCCCTCCTGGCCGCTGGGACGACCGGGCAGCCGCCACGGGGGCCGGGCCGGGCGCAGGGCAGAGCCCCCTGGCCGAGGGGCAGCCTCGGGGTCCCGCGGGCTGCGGTTCCCGTGGGAGCGACRCGGGGGCCACCCGTGAGCTGCGGCAGGGACTGGGCTGCGAGGCCGGGGCTGGCGGCCCAGGGAGCGGGTGACGCCGTCGTGTCCCCTGCACGGGGCGCAGGGCGGGCGCGGAGCCGGGCCGAGCGCGCGGACCTGCCGCCCCCGCGAGCCCTAAATCACAGATTCAGTATTTACACGGACTGCAGAGAATTTCCAGCTGGGCACGAGCCCAAGTGCYGGCGCGGGCGGGTGCCGGGCTGGGCTGGCCAAGGGGCCCTGGGCAGGCAGGGAAGCGGCGGGAGGAACCGGCCCCTCTCCATGTCTCGCAGACAGGGTCGCCCCGTGCAGCCCCCCGGCTGCTGCCGGGTGCTGGGAAGGGGCCCGGGAAGCGCCGGAGCAGCCCCGGGCAGCCGGGAGCACCACAGCGGAGCCCTGGGAAAGGGGGACCCTGAGGGGCTCGACAACCGGCCGGCCCCGCGTGCCGCTGCAGCCACCACCGCRTCCCCGAGGAGCCCAAGAGCCGGCACCGCTCGTGCACGGCCCCGCTCCCGCAGCCCCGGCCCCGCTCCCCGCGGCCCCGGGACGGCCCATCGCAAGGAGCGCGCTGCGGGCCCCGGGGAGCCCCCCGGGCACGGCAGGGTGTCCCGGCCCGATACGTGCCAGCCCGAGCCCCGGCACAGACCGGTATCTGCAAGGCCACACGCGGCTCCTGGGGCAGCCCAGATAACCGGCACCTTGGGCTCGCCGCCTCCCGCGGGGCCGAGGGGCACCCCGGCACTCCGGCTGCTCCCACGCTCGGGACAGAGGCTCCTTTCYGCCTCCCAGCCGGCACGTTCGGCACCCCGACGCTGCCCGCGGGAACAGCCGACACCGCGGCGTCCGCGGCAGCGTTTGCCTCCGCTTCCTTCCCGTCCCCTTCCCACGTGTCCCTGCCCGCCCGGCACAGCCCTGCAGGCTGCCCGTCTCCATGGGGGCTCCCCGGCGCCCTCTCCACGAGCGGGGGCGCAGAGCGGCCCTGACCGCGCGGAGGCTCCAGCTTTGGGGGCCCTCGTGGAGGCTCCAGCTTTGGGGGCCCTTGTGGAGGCTCCAGCTTTGGGGTTCCTCCTGGAGGCTCCAGGTTCGGGCACCTCGTGGCCTCGCAGGCAGCTGCACCCCGGGGCACCCGCAGCCCCCCGGGCACCCGCAGCTCCGGCGGGAACGGCCCGTCCTGCTCCCTGTAAACAACTGAGCTCAGCTCCGCTCTGTTTCACTTGGCTACTCAGACGAGATTTTTTTTTTTTTTTCCTAAGATGGTACAAAAATAATAAATGAATCTGCATTAGCAGGGAGAGCTGTCTGAAACACAGCGATACTGCACCCTCCAGGACACGTCCTTTTCGCTGCTTGTTTATCCAACGTGCGCGACGCGTGCGGGCCGCTGCACGCCGTGCTCGGCAGCCCGCTGGAGCAAACCACAGCCAGCTTCCAGCGGGAAAGGGCAGCTGCTGGCCGAGGCCCTACCCCAAAAATAAGCAGAATTGCTTGGAAATGCTCCTTTCAGCTTCATGCCACTATGAGCAGCCCGAGAGCAGCCCTGCCAATGCTCCATTAAGATGTTTTACGCGGCTCTCGGTTTCCAGAGGGCACCGGGTGACTTTTCCCTGCTTTTCCACCCCATCTTTGGTCCACAAGTGACCCGTCCCCTCCCGCGACCATCACCCCGTTTCCTCCCCTCCGGCTCTCCTCCAAGCCCGTGCGAGGGCACGGCGGGGGATGCTCCAAGGGCAGCGAACACAAAGCCATCGCAAAGCCACTGCTATTCAACGACACCCGTTTATTCAAAAATAGATATCTATGAGACATTTCAGAATATACTGCTGTCACAAACGGCAGCCTATACCTCTAAATTCATCCTAAAATCAGTCAATATACAGATTTAAGCTTCTGTTAAAAAAAAAAAAATATCTTGGAGAAATCTGTTTAACCTCGAGAGAATTTCATCCAGTTCACCCTTTGCCCAAGAAATAAAGCAAATGAAATTAAAAACAACAAGACTTCATTTAAATTAAGCAAAATAAAACACACACGTATATTTGGAAAAAAAAAATCAGAACATTTCCATTAAAAAAAAAAAGACATACAGTTTTCTCACAAAAGATCTGCCCAAAACAACAGCGTGAGATATCAATATATTTTTCTACATAATTTTTCTAATGACAGCTCTTTTGTCCTATGCTGGATAGCCATTCAATCAATGGTCAAAATAATTTCTGGCTAAACCAGCCTCAGAGTAACACCATGAGCTGGAACGGGATAGACTGGATCTTTCCGGTTGGGTTTTTGAGGTTTGGTAYGTTTTCTTTTGTTTGTTTTTTGTTTTTAAAATTTTTGGCAAAAGCAGAGAAAATACACAGTGCTTTATCTAAATRTTGTTTGGACCATAAAGGGCTGCACTATCGCACTAATCCATTAAAAACAAACAAAGTACTTCTGTCACTGAAATTCCACTGTAAACTAAAAGGAAAAGCACGTTTCTTGGCTGGGCAGGAAGGGTACCTGAAGATTAACCAAGAGAAAAGAAAAGGAGAAGACAAAGTAACGTGTCAGTACGAAAAGCACATGAGCTTTTTACAAACTTAATGACCAAAAATGCTGTTATTTAACTGAATGCTGAATATACTACTGAATACCCTGTAAAATAAATTAAYGAAGCCGCAGAACAAGCTTTGCATTTCCGTAGGTTTCCTCTCATGCCTTTGACAACAGCAGCTTAAGACCAGAGGGAGGCCCAAACTCAGCACCTGACGTGGCCTGCCTAAGCCCAGCCTCCRCGTTACAGAACCTGCACTACCAGACCACGTGTGTCCAGAACCTTCACATGTTTTACAGTGAGAGGTGCTAAATTTCAACAGATTTGTTAGTCAGATTGGAATGGTTTTTAACGATTAGAGAGTCCAGCTTGTTAAAGCTAACACACAAACCCAAATCTAATTCCATCCATGGCAGCTGAAACATCAGCTGGCGGAATCGTGGAACTAAGGAGTATTTTAAATTTGTTTTTCTTTGACTTTTCCCCATAATAAAATCAACTCACGTTAATCTGTGACACTAAATTAAGTACATCCTTCTAATAGCTACGTGCATGGTCATGGCACATGTACATACAGGATATGTGCACACATATGGGTCTATTCTCTATATAAATAAACATTTATACCACATTTAACTTCTGTCCACCAAATAGCGTCTCTAAAGCTATAGAGAGAATTTATAGTATAATGTTCTCAATATTTTCTTCCTCAGAGTAAATCAGACAGCATCTGTCGCCGGGATATCACCAGCTGCAATCCAGCATTTCAACCGCTCAGCTAGTTAAACCAAAGCCTGTGACCATCTCCTCTTGTATAATGGAGAGGAAAAACGTGGTATAAATCTAAGGAAGCAAAACCAAAATTTACTTCCATTCTCGTGTAAGTAATACCCAGKTCTGCCTTGCTCAGCAGAGTGTAAATTATGAAGCTCTCTCTAATTCACAAAGAAAAGCTGTTTATTTTTATTGCCTGCAGTGAGTCTCAATTTATGTACATGCCAAATACAAAACACCTTCATATCAGCCCTGCAACATTATGAGGAATTGTAGATTTGGGAAGGATTTCCCTGTTCGCTGCTGGGTAGATGCCTGCCTTGCCCCGGCGCCGGCGGCTGCGCCCGCACACGGCCCTGGGAACACCACCAGCCTCTCCACTGTTCCAGGGACGAGGTTCAGAAATCCAACTAAAACAGACAAGACTGATTTAGAAACAATACACACTTTATAGAGAAAAAAAAATGTGTTATATGGTCAATCTTTCTTTGCAAACGTTCCAGGTCTATATGTACATGATTCTCATGACTTTTGTGGGGGTAACAAGTGCTAAGAGCAAACAGAAACTAAAAGGCATGGGAAAAATGTGAGGGGTTTTGTCCGTCTGGACTATCCCCACTCCCTTCAGAGCTCGCAAAGACGCCCTCCTTATCGTGCCCTCGGCGAGAGCCAAGGCGCCCAGGGAGCGGGTGAGCACGGCAGCCGGGAGGCTGGAAGCAGCTCTGCGAGTTCCTCCTACAGTCGACCTCRGGGGCCCGGGGGTCCAGTCAGCACCAGAGTCCTCTGTTCTGCTGGTAAGAGCGGGAACCGGGGCCGCCTTTCGCTCTAGTCTGTGGAGAAGAGGTCCCCGGCCGAGGGCAGAGGTGCCAGACCTCCCGTGACATTGGGCAGCAGCGACAGGTCGGGAAGGCTCTGGATGTGGGATTTCAGCTCCTTGCGGACCTGGGTTACCCGAGCAAGCTTCTGTTTATACTCCTGAGGGAAAGAGAAAGGAACAGGGATTAAAACAAGTTATTTAACAGCGCCCTAGGTAAACAAGGAGTGCTCTCCAGGGGACGCTCCGGGAGAAGCTGGCAAGCAGCCGGCCCCTGGAGCAAGTGCAGGCACGAGAGCAGAGCTGAGCACTTCTCCCGAGCTCGCAGCCTGCTATCCAGGGGAATCACAAGCTCTGGCAGCCCAGCACACCAGCCCTGCTCTGGGATAGATCACTGCAACCGGAATGACACAAAATACCCCTAACTGATGCAGCAGAAGCATCATCACACAGCTGCTCCAGCCTCCTGTTCTCCCCCAGGCAACTGTGTTTTGCTGCTGTCACACACTGCAAAGGACACCACAGTCTTTCTATTATTCCCTTTTAACTGCCTCGTTCTACAGAACAGCACATCCACAGACACTGCAAACCCTGTTCGGATACAAGGGAGCAGACTAAACCAGATCCACCCCGAGATACCACACTTGTTTAAGCACGCTGCACAGACAGCTTCCTTTTGCTCGCATTCACTGCATAGTTGCTCTCTAGGAAAGCAGCCAAGAATAAAGAGAAATCACCATTAGGTGATTGCTGTTATTAGTCCTTATTAGTACCATACTAAACAACTCATTAGCAACCACAGCAGCTGTAAGCACTAGATTGGCACATTAACAAATAACATGTAAATATGTGTATGATCACTGAAGGCAAGTGCAGGGAAAGACACATCCAGACTGGACTGAAACCAAGCAAAACACAAGCACTAACATTTGCAGAATGTTATGGAAACAGCAGAAAGGCAGCAGGTTAAAAAAACAAATGCAAGTAGTTTTTTCCCCAAGCGAGGCGTGGATTGAGCACTAGACCTCTGAAATAKCAGCAGTTTGGAACCCAGAAAAGAAAGCAGCACGTTATCTTGTTAACTTGTGCCCAGAGACATGAGAGCAGGCCCATGCACACCCAGGCATCTAACACAAAGCTCAACTGAACATTGATATTTACACCCTTTCCAAAGTGGGGCGATTCCCAACGTTTACAGAGCAGCCACAGAGGCCGCTGCTACCCAAGTCCCGCAGGATTACGTGTGGGGGCCTTTCCTGCAGAACCTTCCAGTCTCTGCAATTTCTCAYGCTATGTATTTTTAATGTCATCCCAGAATTGTAGGAAACAATGGGATAAAAAAAAAAAAAAAAAGCCGCTGAGTAGATGTCTGTACAATCACTTGTAATATTTACTTACTTTTGATATCTTAATTACTTGGCAAAGAAAGAAGTTTACCCGAGAATTGAAGTTTATCTTTGAAGATCAAATACAACTCRGCGCACATTTAATCAAGAATCTTTCTGAAGAGTTTACAGCTTTAATCCATCCTTTCTAACCTTCTCTGCGATGGATAGTCTCTCCACCTTCTCCAAGTATGAAAGCAGAGCAGCTCCTGCAGGGTTAGGAGCAATGGATTTATGCATTAAATAATGGGATAATGCAGTTAGCCCAGTGCAGGGCTAACTGCACTGCAGCAGGCACTGGGAAAGGAAATGAAGTGTAAGGAAAGAGCAGGAAATTATCATAGAACAAAGAAAGGAGTATTCGCCGGGATACAACTCCCGAGGCCTCTGCTTTTCACATGCTGGCAAGGCGGGTTCCTTGGGAAGGGCAGCAGAAGCAAGAGCAGTTCAACGAGTAACAGAAATAAACTGAGGAAAAAATAGATTTTGTAAGAGACTTTATAAAYTCATTTACTGTGAGCAGCCAGAGCTGGTTAGGTCCCTTCCACCTTTCAGAACTACACAATTAAGTGATTAAAATTTTTGTCTTATCTTGTAAGGAAGGAAATAGCGCAGAGGAGTAAAACCGAGGCATGAAACTTAAATAGGCAAACATGGCTAGAGAATGAACTTCAGAAGGCAGAGAGCAGCAGCAAAAGAGAAGGTGGTTTTCAAGCACGAATGCAAACCACAAGTAGATAAAAAGACGTGGAAGCAGCAGCGCTGCCGTGCTGCACGGGCCGCGTTTCTCCAAGAGCAGGTGGAAGCTGCCACGGGGACGGCGAGGCAGGCGCCGGCTGGCCGCCGTGACTGGGATCACCGGGAGGCCGGCAGGCGGGAACACACCGGCTCCTGCACGTGCTCGCGGGCGACGGAGCCGCCGGCCAAGCCGCCCACCTCCCTGCTGCTCACGGCCTCCRTCGCTCCGGGGCTCGCGGGCCGAGCCCGGGCAGAGCGGCACAGCGCCGGAGAGACGGGCCCCCGAGGCCGGGCCAGGATCCGCTGAGCTCCAGCACCGGGAGGCGCAGGGAAAAGCGACACGAGAAGAGAGCAGGGGCCAGGATGGGACGTCCATGCTGTGCTGCCCACTCCGCCAAAGGCCCCCTGGAACAGGCAGGAAAAGCCTTCCACCGAGAGGTAACAGGAAAGCCTGCTAGCAGAGCTCTCACGAGGACCCTCTGCTTCACAAACTGAAAGAATAAGCAGTGTGAAGAAAAGCAACTGTTGCCTTCTGAGGTCTTAGTTTGTGCTCCTCGTCTAGCTAATTGCCTCACTGCATAGCAGGCTTTCCTTAAGATTAATAGTATTTGGATGTTATTTACCTTTCATAGACAAAATATTGAGATTCTTGCTCTAGTAGGACTTTGAGGAGGATGTAGGAAAAGCTTTTTAGACAAAATATTGAGATTCTTGCTACAGCGCTTTGAGGATTTGCGGGAGAACTGGCACCGTGCCCCACAAATGCCTTTTCTAATCGAGATTCCCTTTCAGGACGTGGAATTCTAAATCAGCCGTCACCAAGGGAATTAGATATTTAGTCCTTGAAACAAACACAAAATCAGAATTAAACACCCCTGAACAAACATAAGACCCAATGGAAGTATTTCATTCAAAAAGGCCTTGCTTGAACATTATAAATCCGATCGCAGTTGAAATTAATTTCGGGGACTGTTGCGCGGCTTGGTTCACCTTTCTGGATTACACAGTGTTGGCTCCATTTTATTTTAGCTTAGAATTTGCACCGAAGCCTTCACTCCTGCTCTGGGTCAAGCAATAACACTCTATAAGTCACGGCAGCAATTGCACCGACGGGAAAACATCTAGTTAAGTATTAATGAGATTTCCGAGGGTGAAGAGGAAGGCAGACGGGCGGGCGCAGCCTGGCAGGGCACAGCTCAGCCACAGAGACACGGGGGCTGAACCCCTGCCACAGGAACAGGGGAACACACGAACCAGAGGCTCCACAGAAACACCTGCACCCAGCACATCGCTGTCAAACCTCGTCCTGGGCTGGGAGTCACGGAGAAATTTCTAATTAAAACGTTAACCATGACACTGATAGAGCTAGATGTTCCTCAGCATTTGCTTACAYGCTTAACCTGTGCAAAGGACTTAAAATCTAGTCATTAAAGCAGCACATTAGGATATGACTGTCACAATGACAGCATGTCAATAAAAAACAAAACATCAGGAAATAAACTGGAGAAAATTCCTGGAAGTGGAAAGCTTTGTAAAGCAAGGAGAGCTGCTTCCATGCTCAAATAGCAGCACTTTAAGAGCACACGCAAGCCCTAGCCTTGCCTACTGCCAGAATTTTCAGAAATAGCATGTTAAAATGAGAACCGAAAGACACTTAATGAAGTGTAGATTATTGTTAACCAGTATAGCCACTAAAAACACAGAGGATCACCCCGCAGCTTTTCTTGGCATAGCTGATTTACCAGCTCATTTTAAAGGCCTGCAGTTTAATTCAGCTCCTGTGCTCAAAAGAGCTCAACAGAGGCTGCGTGGATCACGGGCAACATCTGCACTGGCTCACACGCCATCCTGGCTTTGCCTTTTCAGCGGCAGCTCCGCACTGCTCCCCTGGCCCGGCCTCAGGGCTGTGCTGGGCTCAGCAGCAGCTTCCCTCTGCCTCCAACCCAGCTGCCTCCACATCCCTGCGCGTGGCGGCTCGGAGCAAGCCGGGCTCTAGGAACACATTCCAGCAGGACGTGCTCCAGGAGCAGAGCTCGTCCTCCCCGGAGGCAGAGRGCAGCCCCAGGCAGATGCGCTCACAGGCCGGCGGTTTGCTCACATCAGCCTCATCCCAAAGCAATTAGAGCAGCCTGCTCTGAAAACGGCACTAGTCTTGCAAGGAAATACTAGAGTCATAGAGCTTCTGGGTCCAAAGGAGGAGGCTGACAAGTGCCGGTACAAATATAAAGTATAAACTGCGTGTCCACATGCCCACTGTCCCTCCAAACGGAGCGGGGGGTGACACACACCGGGGCGGCGGTGCATAAGGACCGAAACCAACCTTGGGAGGCCCCTTCCACCCTTAAGCATTCTAGGATTTTATGATAAGGACACGCCTCAATTGCAGACTGCAAATAAACGTTATCGTGGGAATTGGTTTCTCACTTCACAGCAGGAAAACAAAAGCCACAGTGGTGCTGAGATACTCCAGCTTCAAAAAGGTGCATTAAAAGTACATTGAAACCATGAATATTAGAGAAGAAAAAAAGAATGCACAGTTCTCAGGGAGATCCTAAGGGTTTTTTGTTTTTTTTTTTCCCCTGTGAAAAATCAGACAAAATCTATTACTGCTTTCACTCAGTTTTTCTGGTCCCATCTACTTAGCTGAATTCATTCCCCACTCATTTAGTGCACCACAACGGAAGTTTCCTCCTGCACATCTCTCCCCTACATTGTTATTCCATCCAAACCGATTCCCTGGATTTCCCCCCATTTGCGCCATGCATCTACAAAAACAGCAGCTGACTTCAGAGACACCCCTGCCCTTAGTGCCCTACACAGACACAGGTGCCCAAGCACAAAAAACCCTCCACAACCGACGGTGCTCAGCAAGGGCAGCGATGGGCAAAACGACACACAGGGCACAGAACTCGCACAGGAAGGTCAATATTCAYGGCAGAGAAGTCATCACTTGATCTCATCCTCTTAGACACATCAGTTCCTGCTGCTACCCTGGTTGGCGATGGGGTTTAGTGCCTGGCAGGAGCACCCCGAGGAGCCGGGACGCGCTCCGGCCGCGCGCAGGGCTCGGCTCGCAGCTCAGCACCCGCAGCAAGGCATGCAATGCTCAGCGACCAAGCAGTATCGATGCAAGGCAGGAGAGCTCTCAGGAAATTAACTGATCATGATATTTACTCTTAAAAATATGTGCCTTATTATACTCTGCTTTGGTTAAGTCATTTTGCTATCCGCTGGCAATTCCCAGATAAAAGGAATTTCCTCTCCTTTCCCGTAAGTGCTTTTAAACTACAAACGAGTCACCGGGATCTTTTCTCGGTAAAGCAGCCCACGTTCCTGCACTCGGGATTACTCAGCTGCTGCCAGGGAATCGCTCCCCTAAGGGCAGACTCGCCGCRCTGGGTCCAGGCCCCGCAGCCTCCCCAGAGTCCTGCTCGCCCGAGTCCTCTCGTGCCCGTCTCTACCAGTGCCCAGGACCATCCTCCTTAGCACACTGCTCCTTCATGAACTGCTTTCTGCCACTGACGACAACAGTGTTATGCCCCAGAGTTACAGTACAACAAATATCCAGGGATTTTGGGAATCATCCATCTTTCCTATCTTGGATAAAGCCCTGAGATCCATATTGCTAAGCAGGAGCCCCCATTCCCTACCCGGCAAGATTCCCCACAACAAGGTGCTTATGGAGCACAGCTACAGCGCTACCTCATTCGGAGGTCAGGAAGCAACGAGCTACAGCCAACAGCGCCACAGGCTACGGAAAGGACCTCTCGAGAGACCAGAACATGCTCTGAGAAGGTACTCAGAARCAGTTTTAAGTTATTTTCTTCTTTCAATCTTTGCTAAGTATTTTTTTAAAATATATTTCCTGATTGCTGCAAGACTTCGGATGCTTCTATTAAAACGCTTATTAGCACTACAAAGGCAAATCCTAGCCCTCATCAGCAGTGCTGCTGTCAGCACATCAAAGGCTCAAACAAAACCGATAAGCAGATAGGGCACCTCATATCTGCAACCATCATCTTCCACTCCGTATTAACCCTCTAAGTCAAGCACAAGGGAGTGCTCTAATCAGGCCATATTCCTCAGTGAGGATTTGCTGCTTGAGGCAAGAGTGGCATCTCCTTCAGCTAGCACAGGACTAAGGCCCCTCGTTCAAGTGGTGAAACAAGGATGCTACCCCCAAGCCAGGTTTAATTTCACATACATTTCACATATATTAAGCAGCACGTTTACACCTACCAGCAGGCAAGCACCTTGCCCCACACCAGTAGGATTACTCCTAGGAACAGAGCAGTTCAGTTYATCTCGTTGCCAGCTGAATTGGCAGCTTTGCCTCAGTAACATGTTTTAAACAATTCTCCTCACCAAACGTAGCATTTGAAAAACAACACAYACCACACCAGTTATTTCAGAAATTTTAATTTAATTATAACTGCAAATTTCTTCATTTTGCGTATCCTCAACCTGACTAAAATTTATGGATTGTTCTGGGCCTCTTAACAAGTCTGTGTGCATTTTGCTTCCCATTCCTTGCTTTTTGAAAGATTAAGTGTACTATGGATCTGCCTCTACTAGACAGGTGTCTTCTTTCAGAAAGAAAAAAAAAACTTGACCCAAGACTTGCCCTAACATTCAGCAAATGAGTCACTGCCAAACATTACATCTTCCATATCCATGCCTGAAAGTACCTTTTAATGACTCCACCATAAGACAGACACACAACTTGAAATTTAAGCTAAAAAAAGCCAATAGAAGTGTTATCTATCAGCACTAACTGAACAAAACATCAGCACTCGCCTTTCCAATTTCAGATCCAGAAAGGCAACACGCTCACAATTACAAGACAGGCACAAAGCAGAGCACAAAGGCACACCACAGGAAAAGCCCCCAAACTAAAGGCATCTCAGGACGGCGGGCCGGCCAGCCCACGGCRAGCTGTGTCGTGGCAGAACAACGTGCAATCACTACAGGAGCCTCCTGCCAGGAAACCTCGTCCCCTACAGCAGCTCGTGTCCCACCCAAGAGCTGCTCCCAACAACCAGCAGCCGATAGCGCAGAGCAAGCCCTGAACGCGCCGCCGAGGGGCGGCCCAACAGCTGGCAGTGACASAGGGCCCAGATCGTTAATTAACTTCCCCGTTAGTCCCAGGGCGCGGTGTGGAAGCACTTCCTGCAGGAAGGGCTGTTTCRGCTGTGGGGCCATGTGTGTGTGTGTGCAGCCTGTGTGTTGCTCTGGGCGCTGGCTGAGGCCGATTCCCGGTACCCTCATTTCCACACGCTGTCCTGACCCCCTTGCTCAGGAGAGCTACCGCAGGGAAGGCCAGGGCAGCAACTTCTGATATCAGCCCAACTTGCACTCGAGCGCAGAGGTTGTTGGTAAGAGTGGCTGTTAAAGGATACCAGAAGAGCTTGTTTAAACTGCATCTGATTATCAATTAGGGCCTGGGACGAGATGAAAGGCATCCAGCCATGGGCAAAGGACAAAAGAAAAAACACACACAAAAAAAAAAACAAGCGAAAGGATCAGAGAAACAAAAATAATCAACAGCTTATAGCAAGGGGAGCCTAACTTTTTGGAAAAGGGAATTTCAATTAAAAAAGGTGACGGGATCTGAACCAAACAAACGGGTTTGCTAAACAAGTGTTTTCTGTTACAAAGCTTTGAGATTTGGGCTTTCCATGTCCACACACAGTAAAACATCTTGGACTGATTTATTTTCTTCAGTGTTTCTATGTTGCTTCTTTACCCTCATTTTACTCCAAAGGGAAAAATAACTCCTAGAACCATCTCCCCCGACAGAAACACCTTCCTTAGGCATCAAGCGGAAGCATCTGCCGAGGCAAGGCTTGCCAGCGCTGCCTTCAGGTCAGTACTCACTTCCAGCTTCTTCTCCTTCTCGCTGAGCACGTCCTTCTGATTCTGCGTGTACTCGATGAGCATGCGCGCGAGCTGCCGCCGGTCCTCCAGCTCGGCGGCCAGCCGCCCGTTGTACTCCGCCAGCAGCAGGCACGCCTCGTCCACCGTCTTCGAGAGCCGCTCCGCTGCCTCCTTGTCTGCGGGCAAAAGGGGTCAGGAATCGGCAGGACAAAGTTTAAAACCTYCACTCTTTACAGAAGGGTTATAATTCACCACGCACAATAGCATTTCATTCRTAAGTGCGGGCCTGGCTTGATAAGAAAACTGAATTCTTATCACAAGGACTATAAAGAAAATAGGCAAGACAAACAACTCGAGAACAGTGTTTTTCAGACACTCATATAAATGACTACTCTGTTCTTGGAGAGATGTCCATGATTAGATATGAAAACATATCTAAAATGTTATAGGAATAACAGATTCCTTTAACCAGAACTTTAGGCTGCACATTCAGGATTTATTTAAATCAGAGGGCTTTAATATTTAAACGTGATAGGGGCTTTTTATTTCCTCTTTTCTCTCAGTGCTGCTAACATATCCATACAGGCAAACATACAAACTGTATGCCTTGACGAGGGAACACAGCAATAATGTATTACTAAGAACTGAGTGACAATTCATAATGCGTTCTAAATTCAACTACTTCCAGGAACAAGAAAAAAATCAATTAAACTTTTAAGATTATTTTAAAAATATAAAAGTCATTTAAATAACGACTGTCAGACTTCCGGGAGCAGGGAGTTTATTTTGCCGCAGCCATGAAGGGGTACATGTGTACTCAGCACAGCCCAATTAGATCCATTAAAAGGCCTAATAGTCCAGGTGTTCAGAAGTCCAGCGCATCCATTTGAGAGCTCTGCCTCTGTTCCCTCTACGTTCTTCCAAAATGCTGTTGATGTTCTCAAGCACAAGAACCTTTGTAAATGTGTAGATTGGTCTAAGCCAAAATAAATGGAAGAAGGTATATAAATTTCATCCTCAATTATATTTCACGGGGTTATGATCTATTAATTACGCAAGAATTAGAAAATAAGCACAAAAAAAAGAAAGAGATTTATCCCTTTTATGTAGAAATCAAACATCTTTAAGTTACGCTGGGCCGGTTTTCCTTCGCCCTCAAGTTCATACCTGTGATTTTCTCCAGTAAGGAAACATCTTGCACTTCCTGGGGCAAGGAGGCGATCTTCTGCCGCACCGTGGCGTCTCCCGAGGCTGCGTTCTCCAGGTCCTGCAGGGCTTTGATCAAATCCTCAGTCTACCAGACGGAAAGACAAGCACACTACCGTTAAAACCAGGTAACTTCCATGGRGGTTCCTACAGGCACGGACACTGCACTACCCTCCGAGTCGCTAACCTGAGAGCAACCATTACTGGAGATCTTTTTCAGTTAATTTTTAAACACTTCCTTCCTAATACACAGAATGTTCACTAAGTTTACAATATCCTGATATTTATTAATTTATATTTATATTATTTATATAATTTATAATGTATAATTACATTACTCAAGACCCTTCAGTTAGATGATCTCTGAACTGGAATGAAAAGTTTTTAAGACAAAAGCTGAAAAGATCACTGCCAACCTCAGAAATAGCCACCACTCCTTGGCTTGGCATCAGACTTGCTCGGTTTGTTTTACTCTCAACTATTTCCTTGACACTTTCTCTTAGACTAACAGCAGTGCACACGAAGCGTACACATACCTTTCACTTAACCCCACACGTACAATCTGACAAAGCAAGAAAAACTGCTATAGGGCTGAACAAAGGTCAGCTTTTGAGAAGTGGAAGTTTTAGCTTGGTTACCTATTAGAAAGTTTGACTACAAAAGAACATATATATATATATATATATCTCCCTCCTATAGCAGGCTTTATATTGTCCTCTTTATTAAGGTCATTGATATTCCTCATTTAGCTAAACTGGCTCTTTGGAAGCACGCTGCAATTAAAATGGACTTTGCTGTAGCCCAGCAATTTAATCTTTCAGCTATTCTCAGTGCCTTGAGGAAAAATGCATCAGGATTAATAAACAGACCCAAAAGGTACCCTAGTGCAAGAATGTGCGTGAGCACTGCCTWAGAGGGACCTCTCTTGACCCACCCTATCACCCCGTCCCTCCTCACTACCCGCCCCTAAAAAAAGAGAAAGAAAAGGAGATTCCTGGAATTTCCTCTTTGTCTTTTAGAACAAGAACCAGGGTCTAAGACGTGGCTTTTGACACTGCAAGGCTATTCTTCTAAGCAACATTGTTTTTTAAACTAATTTAATACTTAATTAATTGAATACTTAATTAATACTTAACTAATTGAAACTTAATGAAATCATTGGAAAAAAATATCTTTTAAGTAAATATATACRGAAGTCTTGCAGTTTTATCAGAAAAATAAAGACGTCCATTGCCCGCCCAGTATTTAGTTGTTCTTTGCAAACTACTACTGATTTCCAATAGTAACAAACACACTGCTGACCATCAAGAGAAACCACAAGCTGCAACGCATCTGGAGGTAAAAACAAAAAGCTCCACTCAATCCCTTGACAGTTGTAATTTATTCTTATTTGTCCATGTTTACAGTCTACCAGATGGATGGTGTAACTTTTTATCTTTTCAAATTGACCATGGTTTAGCAAATGTTTAGTTTGCAGCCTTAGATAGTCAAAACCATCTTCTTTGTCCCATTCCTATTACCAACACATCACTAACACGTCAGCCTTAAAATAATGTCTTTGATTTTTGTAACCAGCTCCACACAAACCTTTCTAAGGYTGAACTTTTTAATGCATAGAGATATGCATTAAAAAAAAATTACTTTTACAAGTAATTACAAAATTACATACAAAAAATTACTTTTAAGTGCTACAAGTTGGGTTTGGGAGCTCACACACCATTCCTGGCAGTCACTGAGAGCACGGCCTGTCCTAGCTGCCCCCTGAGCCTCGTCACCGCCGGCGCTCTGCAGCCCTGCTTAGCCCGGCTGCATCACTCGCACGTGYGGCAGTGTTTTAATGAGAGACAGGCAAGCATCTCCTCCATGACACACCGGCTCCCAGCCCCAAGGGAATCTCTCCAGGAAAGGTATTTGTACTTGTTGGCAGCTCCACCTCGTGGCTGTCCCACACAGGAGGTGGCTTCGCAAACCTCTCCCACCCTCCATCCTTCACACATACCAGAAGCGGCCCAGCACTAGGGTCTTGGGGTGAGTAGCTCCCAGGGTAATCATCATCTTCCTCCTCCTGTATCTGCTGAAAAGTCCGCTTTAAAGACTTCTTCTCCTCTGCAACTGAAGACACACACAAGCAACTCATTTGGGTGCCAAACCCACACGTCCCAACTGCCGCTGCTTCCATGAGCGCCGGCCGCCACACGGGACGCTTTGGCRACAAAGCCTCCCGAAAGAGAAGGGTGGTCGCAGATGGACCGGGCTCTGGCTGCAAACGCTCAAACGCACACGGCAAGGGAGGCCAGCCCTGCTCACACAGTGCATGCACACGTGTCCAGAGCCCAGGGATTCACCCTCCTCAGCACCRTGCACTGCTCCCGTKCACCCTCCTGCCTCCCACGCTGAGGACAGGTAGGGCAAGAGAAGGCCCCTGGACTTGCCCACTAACAGGCAAGTCTCCAGCACCGCTCCAAAGCGCTGGTTAATGCTGCACAGGGAGGGTAGCGCTCCCACCAGCACAATCGGAGCCTGGATCCTAAGATACATATGAACAAAAGAAATGGAAAATATTTCCCCTCACAGTCAAGGGACAAAAACTGCTGCTTCTTCAGTCTTGCCCTCCTCCATGGAAACAAAGACCTGAGGGCAGCTCTGTCAACAGGGAGCTCTCCAACAAGATGCGACGGCAACACTGGCAACGGGCTCAGCACCAACTGCTCCTGCAAACAGGTACCTTGTGACACCGCAGAAATAAGGACTGCATAACAGGAAGATATTAGGACCCTTGGCACAACACGCCTCGGCTTGAGAGGGAAAAGCCCGCTTATCTTTTGAGTCAGGAGCCTTAATGCAGCACTGCATCCAGCTACAGRGCCTTCAGAAGGGGATAACTCATTTTTCAGACTTGTCATCAAAACTTGGAAGAGTCAGGGTAATTTGTAAGACAGCTTTGGACAGAGTCCTACAAATATCTCTCAAGTGAAATCAAGTCTCCAAGAACCAAGATAACCACAGAATTCAGGGGAAACRGTCAGTATATGAGCCAATTCACAGAAAAATCCAGGATCCTTCTTGTTTTAAAAATGTGGCACTCTGCCCAACTCTACTGAAGGAGCACACAGAAAGGTGAGCCCTTCTACGCTGGGTTTTGCTCACCCTGTGAGCTGAAAAAAAGAAGTTATTTTAATGGAGAGGTGCTTCGCATCTTGCTAGTGGGGGAGAAGCTGAATCACCTTCACGAGGCAGACAAAGCAAACCAAAAAACACATCTCAAGACATCAAATCAGCTCTATGGAAGGCAAAGCAGCACAGAAAACATAGTCATCCAAAAACATTATTTTTTGATGTATGCTAAAGTCAAGCTATGGAGGCTAAAAAAAGGTATGATATAGACTGTACATATACAACTGTGGGGGGGAGAACTTGATAATAGGTCTGATAGGCAAATAAGACACCAGATGAACCAGAAGAACAGCCGCAGTTCACTGTGGGATGCAAAAAAGAGCCRCACATAGAACTGAATGGAAAATGTGCAGACCACAAAGCGGCCAGAGAGCATTTGAAGTCACACAGCCTCAGAACAACGAGCCATGAATATTCATCACCCCTATGTGCTTAGCATAAAGTAATTAACCAATAAGAGATGAAAAGCMGCAGCTGACACAAGAGCGAGGGACCGCGGCGCACACGAGGTGCAGAAGTGCTGCACAGTGAAGGATCCTGCTGCATCCCACCGCTCTGCCTGAGGGCAGCAGGAAACCCCTCCAAAGAATTCTGGAAACACCGTTCCCTGCCTCTGGAATATTCCAGAGGTCTCTTTTCACAATATATACACACACACACACACACACACACTTCCATACACACACATACATACATACATACGACCTCTGAAAGACAAGTCAGGCCCAAGTCACAAATGATCCTGCCTTAGTAGCCTTGAAGAGCTGCTAACCACGAATAATTCAATTGTTACAGTTTACACCTCAAAAAAAAAAAAGACAACCTCTAATCTATCAAAAGAAAAAAAAAAAAAAACACTAAGAACATCCAGAATTGAACAGAACTCAACAGCAAGGTACCATTGTAGAAATGACATTTTCTTAAACCTAAGGGTGTCAGAGAAGACCCTGCTCAGAGAAGAGATGAAGCTGGCTTCCTGCTGCTTCTAGGTCTTCCTAAGGTGTAGATGAGGAACTCATGGTTGAGCAGGATGGCGTTGAAGGGTTTACGGTTGGACTGGATGATCTCAAAGGTCTTTCCTACTCTGTGATTCCGAGCTTGTCGCTGAGCTACTCCCCGAAGGCGGCAGAAGGGACCCACACTCGCTGCGCCCACAGCTCCCAAGGGGCGCTCCAGGCGGTCGCTGACCTCACAGCTGCAGCGTCAGGCGAAACCAAASACGCCTGTAAACGAACTTGTCCCCAACTGACTTCAGATCATCCTGGTGGCCCGAGGAGACTCTAGAGCATCGTGGGGCGGCCTCTGGTAACAAAGGCCAGGCCTGCAGTTAACTGGCAAAGCAGGAGCTCTTCCCGTCCAGGACRTTCACCTTCTCGTGTTCTTCTCCTGAAGATCCTTTTAGAGGGAAACAGACTTCTTGGATTGCATTCCCGACTCTATCATAGAGCACAGAGAAACCAGCAGAGGAATCTGGATATGCATTAGAAGAGTAATGAGAAGCTTAAAACTTTGCTCTGTTACAAAGAGTGATTTTATACTGTCTTGAGATTAAGAAAAAAAAAYGAAAAAGCCTTACAATGAGCACATTATTATCTCTTATGAGGGCTTGGTTACATGTCGTTCCTTATCCAAGAGGTACCTACATGATATTTCAAGAAATTCCATATGTAGATTGATGCATTTCACTGGTGGACGCACACGAGTTTACCTTTTTACAAAGACAAATAGTCGATAGGTGAGGATTTACCAGCCTTTGCTGACAATTAAACACCAGCTGCAGCTTCGATGCCAAGTGGCAGGAGAAGCTTCTGCCTAGAGGGCAACAGGCTAGAAACGCCACTCAAGCAGATATTCCAGATCTGCAGAAGACAAAAGGTTTTCATTTCCAAAGTCCTAAAGCCAACCGCTTACTTGAAGGGTAAAGCAGCTGAATCTTTGCGCTTTGTTTACCTAGTGGCAGAGCTCTCATCCTCGGCCAGCAAAACCAGAAACAAGCCTCCCAAAACCATGACAACAGCAACAAACCCCGCACTTTTGCAGGCTTTATGTTCCAAGGAACCTGATACACAAGGGACGCTTTTTGAAAGCAATTAGTACAAAATACTGAATACAGTAAAAAACTAATCTCACTTCCAAAAAGATCCCCATCACCTCAGAAGACARAGAGCAACAAAATATGAGAAATCTAATGCTTCAGTGCGCCCTCTCACCATCCCAAGCCCTCGATATTACAGTCAAGTGATTCATGATTGTTAAGGTCTTCTTCCAACACACATTCTTCGGTATCCTGTCCCACATCACGCTTCTCTAGAACTGATCTGCTCCAAAACAATATATAATCCTGTCCTCACGTGCCTTTATTTGGATTATTCTTGGAAGCATTCTCATCCGTTTCCCTTTTTGCCTTGTTTCACTCCGTATTTCAATGCAGTCTCCCTCCCTGTGGCTCAGTGGGCAACACAAGCTCGTTATGTTCTACAGTGTCTTGTGATGCTCCCACATCAGAGCACACTCAGGGCTTCCTTCAATTGCTTATTAAAATAGCAGTGACAACACRTCAGCTATAATAGGTTATATTACCTCAAGGATTTTATATCAAACCTCTACAGACTTTATTTTTTTCAGTCCTTACGATAAATGGGTTGTTCTCCTACCTATTCTTTGTAAAGAAACATTTTATTAAAAAAGATTAATGAGAAAGCAAATGCAAGTTTAATGAACACATTCAGAATTGAAATCCCTATAAATAATGATATGAACATTCAGAAGTTTATTGATACATGCCCATGTTTCCTTAGCGAGCCTGAACGGGAGCGATAGGGAAGGGAACCGCGGGGCTCCAAGGAAGGGGCGGCCAGGGCGGGGGGTCTCCTCATTGAGGCAGCCCCTTCGCTTCCAGCCCRCCCCGTTACCGGAGCCTTTGCTCCGCAGGGTGCGATGGTGGCTGCGCCCCTCGACCACGCGCAGGAAGCTCTAGGGACCTGTCTGGTGGCGCCGGGCCCTGGTCTTGGCAGTCTGCAGCACGTAGAGCCACCTCGTTCAGCAAGGGCACTTGGTCTAAACCTTGGTCTAAGGTCCKAAACAAGACAGGGCAGCACTAAAAAGCACCACATCTATCTGCATAGACTTGCTGCTGCCCTTTCGTAGGCTCAGGAAGAGGATRTTCACTGAAATAGAGGCTCTCAGGGAGCTCCAAATTTCTTTTTTACTGGTATGTTAAACCAACTAGAGATACCAGTGCTACCTATTTCTAACCCATATCCACTTTGGAAACAGGCAAACACAGGAATTCAGCTTTCACATTCACATTGCTTAAAAAAAAAAAAATCTAGCCACCACGTGCTCAATGAAGTTCTYAGAAGGGCCATATTCCTTGTCATTTCCCACAGCTCTGTGACAATTAGGAAGTGCTGGATACTGCACGGACAGTTGCRGGTTTAAAGGCAACAGTAGCAGCATCGATTGATATCCGCACCCACAACAGCAGATGATGCTGTGCAGCGGCTCCTGGCTAATTCACCTGGATTGCATATCTGCTTTTCTGAACAAGCATCACCTTTTTTAATAAGAGACACACACATCTCCGGGCATTTCGCAGGTCAAGTTTCATACATTCAGTTATTCACTTTAACAAGAGCTCAGGCATGCAAAACCGCAGTCCTTCCCTGGCACACAAGCGTCCCAAGCACCACGGCCACTCAGGGACAACTCATCCAAGTCAACTCCACTTTAGTGCGTGGTGATGTCYCAGGCTCCTGGAGGACCCCTGTCCCTTCCCCGGCACCTGTGACGGAGCCGCTGCAGGAGGCCGCAAGATTCCGTGTCCCGACACAGAGAGGGAATCCCGACGGGCAGCCAGCCTCCAAGCAAACAGAAAGGCACAAATTCTGAATAACGGGTTACGTTATGTTGGAAGGCACCAACCATAAACTCCTAGAGCTGACCCTCTCACTAATTTTACCTGAAAACGCATGTTAAAAAACCCAAACTGTAACCACAGACATATGTGATTCTACACRCTTTCCTCATGCCTTCAGATTAATGCTGTGCAACTAACGTTATTGCCTAGAATAAGGTTTACACTGTTCTTGCTTCTTCCCCCAGAACACTCCACCAGCGATTAAGCCAAGTCTGGCACTAAGTTCACAGATTCACAGAATTCACAGATTTACAGAATATTTAAGGTTGGAAGGGACCTCTACAGATCATCTAGTCCAACCTTCCTGCTCAAGCAGGCACACCTACAGCACAATAAAGCACCGCAACTATGCAAAGCAAAAAGAATGTGAAAACAAAGTACTGAACACAGCACCGTAGCCAGGCTGCTGGTTATGCTCGTACACGGGAAGCGGGACGTCAACCCCAGCAACTGCCCCCTGCCCGCCCGGCCCCCCAAAAGCGGGCARCCCTGCAGCACCTGCCCGGTGCCCATTGCTGGGGACGAGTCACRAGGCAACAAGCTGCCTACGTGGAGCTCGGGGTGTGAAACGTCTCTCCAGACACTTGAAAAGTCTCCAAGAGCAACTCTGACAACAGCACAACGTAGGAGCGCAGAGCTCAACCTTTCACGSTTAATCTTTCAGCAAAGCATGCATTAATTAAAAAGCAAAACAACACAACAAAACAATTAAACACGTGCTCACCTTTAGTTTGGGGACTATTGGAGTCTTCCATCGAAAGTTTTAACTGTTGGATGAACTCACTGCCATACACGCTCCTTTCTTGCCAGATGTTAAGCAATCGYTCCAAGGGCTTTTTGCAGCCCTCATCTGCTTCTCTGTTCAAAGATTTAAGAAATGATGAAAATACAAGAAATTAAGAAGGCATCTTCCAAAAGAGGAGTTAAACTCATTGCAACATCTGCATTTTTGGAGAGACTCTCTGGCATAACCTGCACRAAACACACTTGAAACCAATTTTCCCCTTGAATTAGAAGCAAAGATTACTGGAAAGTGCCCTAGTTCCCTCCCCAAGGAAAGAGCCAGGAAATTTTTCAAGGAAGAAACTTGGTATCTTTCAGAATCAGAAAAAAAAAAAGAAGTTACAAAACATCTCCCAGTTGCCATGTTTTCTATTTACATTACTAACTGGAAACAATTGTTTCAGTCGGCAGCCTCCTAGTCAAAAATGTTTGGATGTTTGGATCATTAGGCACTTCAATGGACACTGAAAGCACAAGATACCACTAAATGCATGTAATGCTGAAGTTGTTTCGCTGAAACAATAATTATTATGCTATTTAGAGAAAGTCTTGACTAAGTGGTAGTCCATTTTTCACAGCTGCATCGCATCTCCTCTCCTTCTATAGAGGAGGAAATCTTCCTTCTGCCAACAGGAAAGCCAATAACTTTTAAAACAAACAGTGCAGAAAACTATGCTCAAATCAGAGACAGATGGGAAACCAGTGACCCTAAAGCATCACATGTGTTTTAAATTCTTCCGAAAGGGGAGAAAAAGTCATTGTTACGCAGCTTGAGCTCATGTGGGCAGATATGCAATGTCAGTACCTTCAAACAAGGTGCAATTGTCACCTCTGAACGGATCTGCAAGATCTTGTAAGAACAGTTAAAACAAAGCGCGTGGACTCGCATGCAGAGCAGAAGTGTTTGTGAACCAGCCCCTCACGACCTGAAACAGGAATCCCGCACGAGAGGGATCAAAACTGAACAGCTCCCATCCCCAAGGCAGCCCGTGCCCAATTCCCACCAGACAGCGGGCACAAACACTCCTGCAATCAACCAACACTCGTTATAACGCGAGCGCACAACCTTTAGAGAGCAGATCCGAGTTCAAAAGCGAGGCAGCAACGTACCTGGCGACGTGGGAAAAGGCATCCACGAGGACAGACTCAAACTCCCTCGTAAACTCGGGCCCTTTCCTCTTGCTGTTCTGGATGACATCGTTCGCCAGGTAGAGGAAGGTCAGCTTCCTGCTCGACTTCGCTAGGAGAGCAGAGGGACAGTTTGCGACTGCTTCCCGCTCCTTTCACCTGCTGTTACTCACGAGTTACTCACACTCAGCCCGAGCTACTCACACTCGGCTCCAAATATCCCTGCTGCTATTGCAGCAAGGGCCCTTCGAGGCAGGCAGCTCCTGCCCCCTTTGCTTTTGCTATTTCTTTTCCAATTAATTCATGAAATAATCGTGATCCTGATCCTTTTTGTGCAGTCACCTCAACTCTGAGCAAAGCTATGCAAAACTTAAGCCTTAAATGTGCCTGAAAATAAAAACAAGTGTTTCAACCTAGCAACTAATTAACACTGAATTTTTCATTAAATGGCTTGCAAAAAGATTTGCATTGAATTTTCTACGATATATTTGGAGAAGAGCAAAACCGCTCGACGAGACCACCGCAGCAGCGCCCGCTGGCCTGGGCCAAGGGGGCACCAGGGGACAGCGTGTCCGGGGGGCACCGACGGGACCCYGCAGGCAGGGTGCTGCTGGCGGGACAGCAGGGCAGCGGGACCAGGGGGTCCCTGGGGCTGGAAAAGGCCCTCGAGATGATGGGGGGCCCCCGAAACGCATCCCCGCCATCCTGCTAAGCGGCCCGGGCGCCTCCAGCTCCCGTGGTGATGGGGACGGTGCCGGGACGGCCGGAGCGCCCCCGGGACGGCCGGAGCAGCGCCGGGACGGCCGGAGCGCCCCCGGGACGGCCGGAGTGTCGCCGGGACGGCCGGAGCAGCGCCGGGACGGCCGGAGCGCCCCCGGGACGGCCGGAGTGTCGCCGTCCGGGCCCCCCGGGGCCGCCGCCTCCTCCGCGGCCTCACCCCCAGCCCTACTGCTGCTCTTGCAGAAAGGCTCCCTCAGGCCCAGCCCGCCCCAGCGGCCGCTTCCTCTCGCCCTGCCGCGCCGGCACCGGCTGCTGGGGTGAGGGGGACCCGCAGGCCCCGACGGGGCCTCGCTGCCCCCCGGACCCGGCGGCCTCCGCCCGGCGGCGCCTCCCGGGGCGGCTGCTGCGGGAGCGGGAGGGCGCGGACGGCGCGCACCTTTGCGGAGCTCGCGGTGCCACACGGCCACGATGGGCCCCGCGTGCTTGCGGTGGTGGATGAGCCACAGCGAGAGGGTCTGCACGCTCTGCTGCGAGTTGCTCAGCTCCGAGAGCTTCTTCTCCAGCGCCGACTCCGAGAACGAGGACATGGCGCAGCGCCGCCGCGCCCGCCGACGCAAGATGGCCGCGCGACCCCTCACCCCGCCGCCGCGGGTCAAAGGGCGCCGYGCTACGGATCGCCGGAGGGGAGAGGGCGAGGGGGCGGGGAGGGGGCAGCGCTGCGCATGCGCAGCCGCATTGGAGCGCGCGCCAAGGAGCCGAGCGATCGCCTCCCGCCGCTGCGCGCATGCGCAGCGCGCGCGCCCGGGACCTTTCTCACAGCGTGCGAGCGGCGGCGGGGGCGCTTTGTGGCGCTGCCCGCGCGTCACTTCCGGCGCGGGCGGGCGGCATGGCGGCGGTGGACACGCCGCAGGCGGCGTTCGCGGCGCTGCGGCCGCTGTGCGCGGAGCTGGCGCGGGCGCGCACGCGGGACAACGTGTGGCGGCTGCAGGCGGCGCTGGGCGGCGTGGGCGCCGCGGCGCTGCAGGAGCTGCAGCTCTACGTGCTGTTCCCGCTGCGCGCCGCGCTGCGCGGGCCGCCGCGCGTGGCGCAGGC
>NW_020455532.1:319566-334884 GCF_003342845.1 Nothoprocta perdicaria | reverse complement strand
GCACGCGCCGCTGCCGCCCCGCGAGGCGCAGCGCTGCGGGCAGCTCTTCGCCGCCTTCCTGCCCGGCACGGCGCTCGCGCTCGCCCGCATCGCCACCGCCGACGCCAAGCAGGGCCACGCGCCCACCGCGGCCGCCCTGAGGCTCTTCGGGCACGTAGTCGGCTTCGTCATGGCCGACGAGCAGCTGGAGAGGGTCCCCAAGACCCCGGAGAAGCCGCTGGAGGTGGAGGGCAGAATAGCAGAGCTCATGGTCCACCGAGGACCCGAGTGGAGCCAGAGCACCGCGGAGAAGCTCGCGCTGCTCCTGCGCAAGATCGTCGAGGTGTGTTCCGCTCACCCRCACTGGAGAGTGCGGCTGGAGCTGGTGGAGCTGGTCTCCCACCTGGCGCACAAGTGCAGGCGGTCGCTCGTGGACTCCTTCGCCCACCTGCTCAAGGCCGCGGTGGGGCTGGTGAACGACGAAAGCGACCAAGTGCAGAGGCGGTGCCGCGAGGTGCTGCAGAGCGTCGCCGAGCAGGGCCTCGTCACGGGCAGCAGGGCGCTGGCCGACGTGCTGTCAGAGAACCTGCACGCCCTCGCCACGGCCCTGCCGCGCCTCATGAACTCCCAGGACGACCAGGGCAAGTTTGCGACCTTGAGCTTGTTTCTCGGCTATCTGAAGCTCCTGGGCACCAGGATTAACATCGTCCTCAACTCGGCAGCGCACCTCCAGCGCGTCTCCAAGGCGCTGATGCAAGTGCTGGAGCTGGACGTGACGGACGTGAAGGTTGTCGAGGAGCGACGCGGGGGCTGCGCGAGCRCGCGCGAGCCCGCGGGCGGCCTGCAGAAGGGCAGGCCCCACAGGAAATACTTCCGCTTCTTCACAGAGGAGAGGGTTTTCCTGCTCCTGCAGCAGGTGTGCCGCGTGCTGGGCTACTACGGGAACCTCTACCTGCTGGTGGATCACTTCATGGGGCTGTACGCGGAGTCGGCCGCGTACCGGCGGCAGGCGGCCATGGTCCTCAACGAGGTCGTCGCCGGCGCGGCGGGGCTGGGCGTGGAGGCCCTTCGCGAAAGGGAGGGCTCCGTGAGCATGGACGACCTCACAGGGAGCATAACCTCCATCCTGGATGAATACACAGACCAGGCAAACTGGTATTTGGTCACGAGTATTGATATGGAAGAGGCTGGTGCCGACTCCTCCGTGCAGCACCCAGGGTGTCCTGCCGGGCCGGGGAGCGCCCGCGGCAGCCTCCTCCTTCCAGCCTCGGACCCGCACCTCTCAACCCGCACCATGAACGGCAACATCTGGCAGATCTGTATCCAGCTGGAAGGGATCGGCTGCTTTGCTGCCGTCCTGGGGAAGGGCTTCCGCCTGCTCCTGCTCTCAGCTCTGTACCCTGTGCTGGAAAAGGCCGGTGACAAGACTCTGCTCATCAGCGAGACAGCAATGGGGACGCTCATAGACATATGTGAGGCCTGCGGTTAYGACTCCATGCAGTGCTTGATTAATGAGAACTCTGACTATCTGGTGAACGGGATTTCCTTGAACTTGCGCCAGTTGGCACATCAGCCGCACGCTTCCCGCGTCCTGGACACGATGCTGAGGCATTCGGATGCCAGCTTGCTGCCGCTGGTGGAAGATGTCATCCAGGATGTCCTGTCTGCACTTGATCAGTCTTACGATAGCCAGGTGTCCACCTTCCTCAGGGTCCTCTACTCGTTAATGGCAGCTTTAGGTATCTAAATGACATTTACCTTGCATAATTCTGCCGTGCTTCCACTAAGGGTGCTGGCCTCTGGCCCTGCAGCTCATACTGGGGCTTGCAAGGGCGCTTTCAGGTAGATGTGTAGGCAGCAGGTGACAGCGYGAGCGGTGACCCAGCTCTTGGGCAGAGTGTGGTGACAGTGGCCGCTCTGCACAAGCACTTTCCAGTTCCTCTGGCCTTGAGCACTGCAGGACCCCAGCAGCCTGTGCCCGTTCTGAAAGGATGGCTCTAGTCCTGGCAGGAGCGCTGGTTGGACAGCCGGTGCCCCGCACTGCCGGTCACTCCCAGGAGATTTAGGTCCCGTTGTTCTCCCAGGCAATCCGCGGTACCTCACTGACTTGCGGGCGGGGGGCTCGACTGCTCCGTGATGCCCCGGTGCCTCTTTTGCAGTGCGGTGGTTCGGAACGCCCTGCAGCGAGGAGAGCCCGCGAGGGCAGGACGCGGAAGGACAGGTCCTCTCGAGCCAGGAAATGGAGCGGTTCTTCCTCGACTACGTCAGGCAGAAGCGGATCGCGGAGGGCAACGTGTCGGACTCTGATGACGAGGAGGCAGGTCGGTAGCGCGCAGGCCTGCACAACAGGGCACTCAGCCTGGGGAGAAACAGGCACCGGGAGGTTTTATTTTGTCAGATGGGCACTTGGGAGCAGGCTGAAACGCTGCCTGGCTGCTGGCCTCTGAGCACACTTCAGCCCCTTCAAGGGCTCCGGGGTGTTCTTGCTCAGGAAAGCACGCAGAGAAGGTAAAAGGGCTGCAGATGAAAGCTAGCTCTCAGACACAAAAAACACCACTGTGCTTTTCCTCTCCTCATAACAGCTCCATTGCACAGGAGGTCAGGACCCAAAGTTGTGACTTCTGGAAACCTCCTGCATCTTCCTTCCCTCACCTCAAAAGTCCCTGTGCCGTTTCTTTCCTGGCTGCTGATGACACCACTTGGTGCCTGGCCTTGGCGAGCCCTGCCAACATCCGTGTAGGGAACATTTGCTGTCTCTTTACTGGACTGTGCTGCAGTCCTGACCTTTAAATGCATCATCTTTAAATAGCCAGCCTTTTCATTTTCAATAAAAATCAATGGGAAATAAGGAAGTCTGTGGTGAGGAGAAACTACAAATGTCAGGCTAACTACAGTGCCCAGTAACAAAAGCAAAGCCTCTTTTCCCCAGTCCCACACCGTCACCAAATGAGCCAGGCAACTCAGAACTCGAGCGCAGGCTTGACTGAACCTGACGCAAAGATGCCCAGGCTCTATTTGGGATTCTGCAGAGGAGCTCCAAGGGGGTTGGGGTCTCGCAGCACTTTCACTATCGTGGTTTTGTTTTGCAGATCKGGTCCCTCCTCCTGCGGAGCCGGAGGCTCCCGCTGCGGAGGCGGAAGGGGAGGCCCCGCTGCCGAGCCACGCTCAGCTGGCCAAGGACGTCCTAGAGAGGTGCATCCACCTGCTCTCCCACGGGAGCCTCCGAGCGCGGCTGAAGGTTCGGAGGTGCTGGCTGGGGGGCCGCGGTGCCCCTGGGGGGCTGGTGCTTCATCCGCGTGTGCACAAGGCGCCGCGGGCCTTCTGCAGCAATGAGGGTAGCGGAGAGACCCTCCAAGCGTTGGCAAGAGTCTCCTGGCTGCCATTCCCCGAACAGACTGCAGTCTCAGCAGTGGCTTCGTGTCAAGAGTCTTTCCCTGGTGCTTGTAATAGTTAATTCTTGTGCCTCAGYCTGAGCAGGAGAAAGATCTTCCATCTAGGACTCCCATCCCCCTTTCCTCAAACCGTAGTGCAGAGACCRATAAACATTTCAGAAGTTTCTAGGGTGATGATAAGCAGGGCTGAAAGACTGGGTTTTAATTATGAAGAATCCTTTGAAGGTGGCCTCCTTTTAAAGTGCAAAGCAAGACAGAAAATGCAGCAGTGAGGCATAACCCAGATTCCTACCGGGGAGGCCGCAGTCGTGCTGGGCGGGTCCGCCGCTCCTCCGTAGCGGCACCAGGGTCCTGGTGCACAGCTCAGGTTGCAGGATYGGGCAGAAACCTCGCGTGTCCCAGGCAGCCCAGCCCTGCAGCCCAGCAGGAGTCATGTCACCACTCTCCGTGTCGCTGCCAGAGCAGGTCTGTTCATTTGACCCCAGTTCATAGCGAGCTAAAGCTCTGTCCTTTTCCTCCATAGCCCTCCTTGCTCCCCGAGACAGCTCCGGGGTCCAGCTGAATGCCGGGCATTGCTGGCCCTGCAGCACTCAAAATCTGTCACCCCGTGCACAGGTCCTGGACGTGCTGGAGCTCTGTGTGACTGTCCTGCATCCTCACGGAAACCATCTGCTTCCCATGGCTCATCGGCTCTGGCCGGCGCTCGTCTCCCGGCTGACTAGCGATGACCCCCTGGCCGTGCTCAGAGCCTTCAAGGTACCGCAGTGGTTCCTCGCCAGCAGCCCTCAAGTTAGTGCTCAGACAGCAAGCAGCTGAGCTCCTGCTGCGGCCTGCAGGAGAAGCGCTTGCCTGGTAGAGAGGTTTGGGGGGTTGGTTTTTGCTGGGTTGGTTTTTTTAAGGGTGGCTTAAAATAGTGGGGTGCCCCCGGTAGTGGGTAGAATGGAACCACCCTCACAGCTTGTCCACGSATCATATCGTGACTCTTCCTGCAGGAAACAGCAGTGTTAGCTTTTAGTACAGGGGAGAGGAGAGCAGTTACTGTGCAGCCTAAGCAGCAGTGAGAGGTACTGCATAGTGCAGCTTACCCCTTACCTGACCACAGCCTCAGCCRTTTGTTTGGTTCTTGCTTTCTGGCCTTCTCCACCAAGCGTGTGCCTTCTGCTCGGTGTGGAAGAGCTGGTAGGCTCAAGAGCTGGTAGCAAACAGCTGTCAAGGGAGAATGAGCAGCCCCAGAGCTGTGAGGGTTGCTGGGCACAGCACTGCGGAGCAGACACCTCAGTTCCGTATCCGCCCTTACTGCTGTCTCTCCATCAGGTGCTCTGTACCCTGGCTCAGAAGTGCGGGGACTTTCTGAGGCAAAGGTTTTCCAAGGACGTCCTGCCCAAGCTGGCCAGCTCCCTGCTCAGCCAGGCGCCGGCCAGTGCCAGAGCGGGACCCGTGTACAGCCACACGCTCGCCTTCAAGTTACAGCTGGCCGTCTTGCAGGGCCTGGGCTCCCTGTGCGAGAACTTAGCCATGGGTGAGTACCAGCCACGCTGTTAGGCGGCATGAGATGTCTGCTGGGCTTAGCTCCTCTCCTTTGGTCAGAGCTAGAACTAGGCCCATATTTACTTCATATCCCCCTGCTGCCCCACAGGCTTGGTTTCCCGATGTTCCTTAGCCTCATCCCTTTCAGGTCGTGCTGGGCATTAATCTCTCTTCRTTGAGAACCTGTAAAGAGGATGGTCATTTTTCTACCCAAGGAACAGYTGGGTGGAAAATACTCCAAATACCTCGTAGAATTGGACTGCTCATCCCACCTGTGTGTGGAAATGGGTTTTAAGGGGAGTTCCTGGATTGCTGCAGCCAGTGGGGTTGGCCCAAGCTTTGTTCTTAATTAACTGAAGAGCTGGAGCCCAGATAAGCCTCGGGCTAGGCTGACTGGCTCCAGTTGGAGGCTTCCCTCTGGATACATCCCTTTCAATGCAGCACTGAGAGAACCAATGAAATTCTCCTGGGGCAGGTTTTTGGACGCAGCTTTGGTGAGGGAACAGGTTTGCTTGTAGTTGTTCTTGTCCTCTCTCAGTGCCCTTGATTGTTTTCTCAGCTCTCAGCAAATGCTCAAGGGGACAGGTCAGAAGAGCCCTGGGTCAGACAGCTGGAAGGCTCAGAAGCCACTTGCTGCCAGTTCCRAGCAGAGCCCATTAGGCAGCAGCAGCACAGTAGGTTACCTCCTACCGTCCTGCTCTGTTCCATTTCTGCAGGCGAGAGTGACCTGAATAAAGTGGCAAATGCCAGTCTGATGTACCTGAGCGCCAGGCAGCCCAGGAAGCTGCAGGAAGCTGCCCAGAGGTAACGTCTTCTCCTAGCTGCAGGTGCAGCAGGCACGGGGGGAGCGTGGGGAGGGAGAGCCCAGGAACCACCATCACCCCCCACCCCCCCCCCTTTTTTTTTTTTTCCCCCCTTTTGCACCTTTTCCCATTCCTCTCCAATGTATTTGAGTCCTTTAGAAGAGCCCCTCATGGAAGTTAGCTCCTTTCRCTGGTGAAGTAACAGTTACTACTAAAATGACCCAGAGAGATGAGCTTGTCCAGGAAGTATTGATTGTTTTCAAATTACCTCTCAATTCATTTGGGGAGAGAGGGAAAGAAATGCTGCTTGCTTCTGCACCTTTTAAACTAGAATTCTTAAGACTTCTGGCCTATTGGTGGGATAAAACTGCAGGTGGAAGACAATTACACAGGTGAATGTGTCAGACGTGCCTGTGTAGCACGTCACTAGGGGCTGATGCTTTCACCTTCTGCAGGCTGATACCTACTTCTGTTACGCTTCTGTTTCCCATCCCCACACGTCATCACCTCAGCCCCTCTGCTGCAGAGACTTCTCAAGGGAGCTTTATACCCCTCTTTCAGTCCTAGCTCCCAGACATCAAATTTGCACCAGAACCAACAAGGTCTCACCTGCCAACATCAAAATTTCCCTAAGGCTCCAGAATTTTTCATCAGTCTTGTTTAAAACACCGTGCAGCCTTGCAAGCTCAATCAGTAAAGCCTATTTAGAATTAAATTATCCATGTGGATCCAAACCATCAGAAAAACAGGTTGGGAGTGGSACCAAGTCAAATGACTTGCCTTTCCCTCTGCCAGCCTGCAAAGAGACAGCTCTTTCCCAGGCTCAGCCACATAGGGATTTGTTTGGAATCCTGTCCATCCTAGCACTGGTGTCTTCACTGCCTTGCTCAGAGAAGGCTGGGAGGGCTTGGAAGGGTAGAAACACTCTACATGTACACACATTACATCTGTGAAGCGTTGGCAGATTTGGTTGGTGTTCAGAGCCCTGCTCTGCGTGCCCTGCTGTCAGGATAAGCTGCTGCTATTGTCATATGTTGTCACCTGGAAAGAGAAGCCCAGCGATTTCGGTAGATAACAGTCAGTTTAAGAACATGTCGAGTGACCAAGGAAAGCAGACATTCCTTTTGCTGCTGAAGCCCCGTTGTCTGCGGGCTGTCCCTCCCTGGCTGGCTGCGGGCAGCTCGGCCAGCGCTGCAGGGTTCGGAGCACAGGCTGCCAGGAGGGCACAAACGCTCCGTCCCCTCAGCCCAGGGCGGCTTCCCCAGGGGCAGGAAGGGCTTTTGTGCCGAGCTCTCAGAAGCTGCAGCCCTCCCTTGCTGTTTGTTCTCCTGAGCTGCTCAGAATAGGTTTATTTTTACCTTAGTGGCTTTTATTGCATCGCAGCAGGCTCCAGCAGCATTTTTTCTGCAAAGGGTTTCTTAGCTGAGGGACTGTATATCCTTAATACAATATAGCTTCCCTGTCTGCATGCAAAGCAGAACATCAGGATTCGTTTAGATTTTGGGGATCTGAAGCTTTTAAATCACAACCCAGTGGTCTAAAAAGCTGTGTAATTTAAYAGCAGTGGGAGAAACACTGAATTAGCTTTATGGTACGACAGCCATTAGAAGTTTTATTGACAAGCAAGCTTGCWGTGGTGGGAGAAAAGGGGAGCAAAGCTCAAGGCAAGAGTAATTTCTGCTATGGGGTATTTTGATTTTACATGACAAGTGCCACATTCCACGCTGCCACCCCTTTGTCTTCTGTGCACCACAYGTTACGTATTTCATTGAACAAAGCAAAGTCTCCTGCAGGCAGCTCGCTGGGGTAGTTCTGTTGCCCAGACACACGTTCATCAAGGAACACATCATGCCTGGCCTGATATCAGCCATGCATATATGGTAGTACTTTTGCCTTTTAACTGTACACGTTAAGCAGCTTCAAATTGCAACAGTCAAAATTAGTGTGTACCGTAACAATGAGCTGCAGTTGCATGATAAGAATCACTTCTCAGCCATGCTCCAGCTTCCTTTCTAAAGCTGCTTAAGCACCAGATGCCTGTAAGCCCCATTTCTTTTCTTTGCTCTCCATGTGCCTGAAAATAATTCTGCAAACTCGAACTGTCATGTGGAAGGCCCTTTGTATCTTAGCAAGGGTAAAGTTATCAGCCTGCTGCATGAAAAGTTCTGCATTTTAAATTGCTGCTAAAAACAGATACAACGAATAATCTCACATTGTGACTTGGGCTAAGAGTAAGTCATGACARCCTAGCATTATTACTGCAGAAGTCATACAAGATAAAAAGATACTAGGAATCAGCTTGCCATTTTGATTTATGCCAAGTGATGTTTTCCAGCAGAAAGTAGTTCCTATCACTCACCTTAGTGGATTCTAACTGAATCCATGAGTGGTGACCTGCCAGGAGCAAGGTCAGCCCCTTGCATCTCCAATTGACACGGTCTGATTCTGAAGTGAGGATTCTGTAGCCGTGTAAAGGGCTGAACAGGAACTTCTGGCTAACGTGCTGAAGCTAAAAGGAGGAAAAGAAAAGGGAAAAAAAAAACACATAAGAAGCAGCATTGTCCATCTTCCAGAGATGTTAGCGTGCTGGAGGAAGGCTGTTTAATCTCATCTGTGGGGCCTCTAGTTTTATTAGATRAGCCAGGGGGAGTAAATGAACGTGGTACATGCATAGTGCAATACTCAACAGGCAGAAATAGGTGCTGGGGAAAACTGAGCTCCCCTAGGTCTGAGGAAGAGAAAGTGCTACAGCCAGCTTTATTGGAAAGTGGCTGCTGGTAATATTCGGGGGGGGGGGGGAAATATTATTCAAAGCTTGTAAAATAAGCAAATAGTTACATGCATGCACTGAAGAAGAGCTTGGGAAAGCCAGGAAACAGGAGTTACACCTTTGCTTTTATTGAAAGTCATTGCAGCTCTGGTAATGTGCCTGGGGCGCTGGAACAGCTGAGGAGTTTGCAGGAGAGGTAAGAAAAGGCAGTGGGCAGAGGGGAAGAAGTTGTAATTGAAAGCTGCAGTACATAAAACCTGAGATTATGATCAGTTTATCAATTTGCATCAGCCTCCACAGGCTTCTCACTTTCAAAACAAAAATGAAGGAAAAGAGAATAAGAAACTGCTATTGGCACACCTCACCACTTTCAGAGAGAACAGTTCAGCATTTTTTCAACTTAAGGTGACTGTTTTGAAATGAACACACTTAATTCTCTTGAGGTTTACCGTTTGACCTTTTGGTCGACATCCTGGATATAGATTATTTTTTTCTCCCTGATGCAGGAATATTTTTTCTCTCGGTCATCACTGAAGCCTGAGGTCAGTTGGGTCTAGTTAACATTGAGCCGAGATGCAAAAGCCAGGAACACTTGTTCTTTTGCCAGTCTGTTCATATTGGGCCTGTTTGCTGTAGATTTCCTTAGACCTTGGGGAAAAAAAAAAAACAAAGCAACAAAATAGTCCTAACTCCACTCTGAGCCAGTAGAACAAGTTGTTTAGTACAACTGGAACAAACAGGAGCTATTTTTGGACCTTTTTAGATACTGAAGTTGATTATATGGCATTAAAGACACCTTTCGGTTGACTCTGTAGTTTAGTGGATATTTTTTGACAGCTGTCATTTGAAAGCTGAGCAGAAGTACACTAAAACAGTTGGGCAAGATTTAATAAAATTATATTTAAGTTAAAAAAGCAACAACAGAAAACAAACCTGGATTAACCCCAGGATTCTTTGCCATGGAAACAGGTTGCTTAGAAACTACCTAAGAGTTAGTTTGAAAATGTAGAAGTCAAGTTGTTCTTTAAGCTGCGCGGCACTCCGGGTTATCAGGGATAATCACACGCCTGAGGCCATCCCGGGCACGAGCCGGAGCCGAGTTCTGCAGGTACCGGCTCATCCCAGGGGCCGCTGGCTGGAGCGGCCCATTGGGAGGGCTTGGAGAGCAGGGTGTCTTTGCTCTCGTTGGAGGGGCTGTAGGTGCGCCGCGAGGGCAGAGCCRGCCGATTAACAGCCCCTTTTACCCCCCTGCACACACTTCCCAGGAATTCACRGCTCTCGGCCAGGCTCCCCACGCTGGCTGTCCCCACGAGCCCAGCCCTGCAGAGCAGGGGTTGCTTCTCCATAGCTGCTCCTGGCCTGCAGCCCGGCAGGACCAGGGAAATGGGCTGGAATCTGCTGCCCTGGAGCCGGCAGGCGGCTCCGCAGGGCTCCGGGCRCGGGCAGAGGCTCCGGCCCCTGCCCAGACCCCCTTGCACCTCATCTCAGTCCGAAGCCCATGGGAGGCCAGCGCCGTGTTCAGAGCAGCTCTCCCTTTTCCAGTCACTGTAACTGCAAAAATGGAAAGCTGGAGGGACAGAGGTCCCCGCGCAGTCACCTGAGCTTGGCTCCCAAAAGTCCGCACTGATGCCAACAGTCGCTTCCAAGCACAGTTGTCATTTTGGAGCTTGTCCACGTTGTGTTCCTCTGGAAATGACAGATAAGGCCACAAGCAGCCTCAGGAGCAGCCACGGGCTTTTGGTGGCAGCATCGTCACTCACTGCCCTTCAGACACCTGCACTGGGAGAGACAGGCAACCGGGCAAGAGCAGCCAGGCTAGGGAGCTGCTTTGCTCACGGAGTAACGAGTCAGAGCGCAGTGAGMCTATTGGGAAGAGGGGAAGGAGATTTCTGGGGCCTCCATCTCACTTCACTTTGGTGCTTACCGATAGCCCCGCACTCCCTTTCAGAGCACAGGAAGGGATGAAAGCTTCCGAGCAAGATTCCTGCCTGCTCTAGATAGGAATTTTTGACAACCGTCARGCCTGGTTTTGTGCAGCTTTTGTAGCAGCTGAAAGAATTCCCATCTAAAAGGGAAATGAACAACTGTCCTGTAACTCACAGGGGAACAAGCAGGTCTCCCCTCCGATTTCTTTTCAAAAAAAAAATCACACCTCCTTGACCCACAAATTTCAGTGGAAGCAGGGCCAGGCACCTGCAGGTCTGGGGCCAGGCATTTACAGAGGGGTTTTGGTAAGTGCCGAGCACTCAAAGGTTACAGTCTGGGACACCTGGGAGGAAGGAGGGAGAAGCACAACTCAGTGTGCTCCTGGCAGCTCCCCTTCCGCAACGAGACTATCTGCAGCATCTCTTGGAGTTGCAAGCGTGAAGTGCCTGCTCCAAAGTTAAATCCCCCTCTTACCTGGCATATTGAAATTCCAAGTGAAAGCCATCAGCTCTGTTTGAGCAGCCAGCACTTTTATCCAGGGTCACCTGCAAGTCCCCCACGCTCTGCAGGCACCAGGCCGCTCCACTGCACTCGCAGCACAGGCAGTCACAACGGTTGAGGTTGGAAGGGACTCCTGAGATCACCTCCTCCAGCCCCAGGGCCTCCCCATGCTCCCCCTGCTCTGCTGCCCACCCTGGAGCCACCTCGACTCTCACCCGCAGGGGACTCGGTCCCCTCGCGCTGAGCGGCACCTCCTGCAGAGCCCAGCTCAGCCGCTCGCCTTCTTCCATGTCGAGGATGCACCATGGCGTAAAAACTGTTTTTCTCCCACTTTCCAGTAGACAAAAATCGCTCCTTCTCTGGGGCACAGAACCCATGCTAATGGCTGCCTAATGAGCCTCCAAATCTGCTCAGCTGTCAGAGGCTGCAGACAGTGTCAGAGCTCTCCACACTCGGCTGTTAATGACCCTCTTGGGTGCAAAACCATCGCCTTCTGCTGACTCTTCTTCCTTGCCGTTCTCTCCAAAGCGTTTTCCTCCACTTAATGCGCGTGGACCCCGACGCCACGTGGCTGCTGCTGAGCGAGCTGTGCTGCCCTGAGCCCCGCGAGCCGCCGCACCCCAGCCTGCGGCCCGTGGCGCTGCCCGGCGCGGGAGGACAGCGCCACGAGTTCACGGACAACGCGCTGCTCCTGCTGGAGACGCTGCAGCGGCGGGAGCGCGCGCTGCTGCCGGCAGCGCGGGAGGCATCGCCGCCCTGAGACACCCCGGCCGGAGCCGCAGCACACCGAGGAGCTGCCGGGATAGGGCTCGCCTGGGAGAGGAGCCTTCCAGGGGAAGGAGGAGGTTGTCCGCGTGGGACGCGGGCCGGACACCTCCCCACGGGCAGGGGCTCTGCACAAGAGGCGTTTGAGGAGGTAGATACGTTGTTGGATTCCTSCAGGGCTCTGCTTCCCTGTGCACGGTGCTGGAGGGAAATCCAGGGTCGCATCATCCATTTCTGCAGGATTCAAAGGAGTCTCTTGCTGGGCTGTTTCCCTTCAGCCCTGAGGCCCTTCTGGGATGAGTGCATCTGGCCCTGACTGCCGGCAGGGACTGGTGCTCCCTCCTGTTCATGGCCACAAGACCTGGAAACTTACGGTGAAAGTTATTTCCTGGCCTTTACTCTTCTGAGGGACAGAATTCCCTCTGGGGGACATGAGTTTTTTCCTTTTTTCCCCCCCAATAGCGGCTGCTTGAAAAACAAAAGTTGCACTTCCAATAAATTCCTCCCCACCACTACTGATAAGAGCGGCAGTACCTGGTATCTTCTTAGAAATGTTGAGGCTGGTCCTTAATTATTCACTGTTTTCCAGGACCAGCTGGTGAGACTAGACAAATGGCTCATGCATCCTGCTCCTCTTACAGGCAAGCTGTAGCAGAGTCTTTAGGAAAAATTGCCAGCCTTGATTTACAGCTTGTAAGTCATTTGAGAATCCACCACGCTCCCGGATGACTTGTTCCCTCGTTAGCTCTACTCCTTGTTAAGAATTTGCATGTGTCCCAAGTGGATGTCAGGCTTCGGGTTCCAGCTCGAACTCTTCCATCTTCCTGCACCAGGCTGAAGAACAGCAACCATTCCTCTCCTCCACAAGAGGTTGGACACCAGGCAGGTCACCCCTTGGTAAAGCTACCTATAAAGGGCTCTTGTACATTGCTCTCCATAGGGCTGGCTTTCCAGGCTGCCTGCTCACCTTAAGCTTCTTCCCCAGCCCTCTTGGRCATGTCACCAACAGCGAAGGAAAACCTGGTGAAATACCTGTGTGCCCAGCACAATCTGCCAAGCGCACACAAGTGCCAAAGCCACTGGGAAGGGAATGGGGCAACGCAGCACACAGAGAGGACAACTGCTTTGTGGGCAGCTCCTCCAGACCAAGGCCCAGCCCTCCTGCTCACCTGGAGGCCCTCAGGAAGCTCCCAAGCCCTCCAGGCCCATTCCCTGGGGCCTCTGCAGCTGCTTTATGTGGGTCAGCTGCTCCCGGCTGCTCCCTCGCCGCGCAGCCGGGATTGCCGACACCTGCTTTGCCACGCGCAMACCTGCGGGTTTCGTGCTAGCAGGGCAGGAGGACACAGGCTTGGTTGTGAAGCTGGGAGCACGCTCAGAAATAAGAAAAGCAATGCAATAAAGTGTGATTTTTTTACATGACCAGCTTTGTGCATCTCTGTTGGGGATCCAAGGTTCAAAACCCTCCTCAGCYGTTGAGACCGGGGGGCAGCAGCCGATCCCCCCCTCTACAAGCACCCCCATGCCCCGTTGATTGGGCCTCCCCTTTCCTTCCCGCTTGTGTTCAGACTTTATTCCCGGGTGTTTTTTTCCTACGAAGGCCACAAGCTTGGGGACTTTATACTAAGTGGGACAGAGCTAGAGTTCAGCTTTTACCCCTTACCCTCCCTCCATACGTGTGAAGCTCTCAACTGGGGTTGGGTTGGGTACAAAGGAGCCATCCAAGCTGACCCGGCGAGCGGGAACGTGGACTCCTCGGCGCTCGAAGCGCTCCCGGCGCTGCCGGGTGCTGCGCGTGGCTGCAGCGCCCGGCGCTCCCGCACGCGGATCCTCCAGGAGCCCCTGGCCACCTCGGAGGGGAGAGCAGCTCCGCTCCCCTGGTGAAGAAGGTGACAYGGGTGTCCGTCAGGAAGGGCGCAGGACCGGGGGTGCTGCCCGGCAGGCTCAGCTCCGGCCGCAGGGTTTGCTGGGGTGTCACAGCCAGTGTGGGGGCCATGGGGGGGCACAAGAGCAGCAGGGCACAACAGCCGGACACCCTCCGCAGTGCCCCCAGAGCGCCCCGGATCGCCCATCCCTGTCCCCAGCCCCGCGCTGCAGCCCCGGGGCACTGGGACCCGCCTGTCAAAGCAGCGCTTCCCACACATAGCCCAGGTGCCAACTCCCGGCCACGGTGCTGGGGTGACATTGATGCTGTCCCCTCTGTCCCGCACCACTCGTCTCCACCAGCCTGCAAGGCCGCTTACCCACGGCTCCCACACGCAGCCCAATGCTTCTCCAGGCTCCCCGGCTCCGCTGGGAATCTCCTCCATGGCTGTCGTCCGCAGGCAGCGCTGGAGCCGCACGCAGCCCCTGCCGCCCATCCCACCTCTTCCCAGCTTCGTTACCGGCCCGGCCTTGTTGCACGCAGAGCAAATTGCTTTTGTCTGAAGTGGGATAATGGTCACAGGAGCGCCCGTGTGGAAATGGCATTTTCAYGAGGCTGTTTCTCCTAGACAGTGTCTTGCATATTAAGCGGGGTCCATTTACCAACGAGCAGAGCAGGGGGCTTCATTGCTCCCTGCCCATGGCACCTTCCTCTGCACCCTCCTTCCTTCCTCMTCCTTCCCCCACAACCTTTTGTGGCTCCCAATGGCAGCAGTAGCTGTGGGGACCCCTCAAACCCGTGGGACATATGGTGCGGAGCCCGGCACAGCCACAGGGCAGAGCCTGGTGCAGACATGTCCAGGGGCCATCCAGGGCCCTGCATCCCTCTGCCCAGCTCCCTGTGACCCAGTGGAAGCCTCTCCGGTAAAACAGGGCATCTGTAGACATCTCCTTTGGGTTGCACAAAACCAGTGACCGTTCCCCCGGACGGAGCACCCAGGGGTGTCGGGGCTCTCCCCGGGACAGGCCACCTCCTCCCTCCGTAGTGTCCGTGGGTTCTGCTCCCGGTGCTCCCGGGCGCCAGGAGCTGCTCATGGCCCAGGCTCCGCCGGGCCGGACCAAGCCAGGACCCCGGGGCTCCTCCGGGACCGGGTGCCGGGGACCCGCCATGTGGCAGCCCCGAGGCCGGGCCCTCCGTGGGCTCCCTGCCCGTTCGGGGGGCTCTGCCACCCCCCGGACAGGGACCAGTGTCCCAGGCAGAGCCTGGCCCCGAGGGGCCACAGGGGCCACCAGCCCCCAGGCCCCGGCACCTCCCTCGGACGGGCCGTGGGGGCCCCGATATGGGGGGGCTGTGCTTGGGGAGGGGCGCAAGGAAGCAGAGCCCGCGGGCGAGGGGGAGCAGCGGGGATGGGGCCCCGGCAGCACCCGCGGAGGGTCCCGGCTCCCCGTCCCGCTCCGGCCCGGCCCGGCCCAGCCCGCCCGCCGCGGGGACAGCAGCGGCTCCGTGTCGGGTGTCCCCGTGTCGCGGTGTCGCCAATCACGATGTCGCGGAGTCGCGGTGTCGTGTCAGGAGCTTTATTAGCTGCAGCGGGGCAGGTGCTCATAGGCGGGGGGGCCCCGCCGCCCCCCGGGGGGTTACACGGCGGGAAGGGGTGGGGGCCGGCGGAGCCGCTCGCTCCCCCCGGGCTGCCCGCGCCGGGTCCTGCGGAGGGGCCGGGTCCTGCGGGGGGGCCGGGTCCTATGGGGGGGCCGGGTCCTATGGAGGGGCCGGGTCCTGCGGGGGGGCCGGGTCCTA
>NW_020455532.1:314167-318925 GCF_003342845.1 Nothoprocta perdicaria | reverse complement strand
ACAGTCCGGCCGGGGCTGCGGCCGCCCCGTCAGAGCGCGCAGGACGGTTCCGCCGAGCGCTTGCGCAGCTCCTTGCCCGCGCGCTGCGGGCGCGGGGGCGCGGGGGCCGCGGCGCCCCGCAGCTCCGTGTCCTGGGGGTGCGCGGCGCCCGCCGCCGCCTCCACGCGCAGGTAGGCCTTGACCTTGTGCTGCCGCGCCGGCCCCGCGCTCGAGTCGATCACCCGGCACTCGTAGGTGCCCTCGTCCGTGGGCTTCACCCGCGAGAGCCGCAGCTTGTGCGAGATGTTGCTGCCGACCACCTTGACCACCTGGGCAGAGCGGAGAGCGGCTCAGCGGCCCCCGCGCCCCCCGCCCACGGGGAGATCGATGTGGCGCCGCGCGGGCTAATTAGCTTTTCTACCAAATTGATTCGCTCTCAGTATTTATCACCCAATGAAATTTAAGACTTACTCACTAGCCAGCGCTGCGGCTGCTCCTGGGCTAGGTCAATAAATCAGATTTACGACCCGCCCCGAGGCCCCCAACTCCGCTCCCTATAATCACACTGTGTGGCAAAGGCCATTTTTCTACTTGCCACAGCATTTGTTAGCTGAGGATTTTATGGTGTGTAGAAATTGGGCTGGAGGCCGCAAGCAGAGAGCCACAAACTCCCCGCAGATTGGGAGATGGGGCGGCCCCAACCCGCGGCTGCACTGCGCTGCAGCGGCACAGCGGGTGCACGTGGAAGTGTGTGTAAAACACACTTTCATACAAAACGTGCGTGAAAGTGCCCGAGCAGCCGGGCCCGGCTGCCTGGGGCACCCCAGCCCCAGCGCCCCGTCCCGCAGTGCTGGGTTAGTGCCGGGGAACGGGGCGAGCAGAGGGCGCCGGGCTGGAGCGCACGGACAGCGAGGCTGTAATGGGGGAGCACCTTTAAAAAAACCTTTGCATTAAAAGAGCAAGGAGTCACTTAAGGAAATTAATGGCTGGCAAATTGAGAATGAAGAAAAGAAAACCCCAATTTGCCGGCACCATGGGCAGCCTGGGAGCCGCTGCCCGATGCTCCCACAGCTCCGTTATGAGCAGCCATAAAAGCAGGCGGCCCCGTCAGCGCGGAGCTTGGCCGCTGCGAGCGGAGCGACGGCGCCTCGTGCTCTGGGGCACAAAGTGGCCCTCGTGGCGCCTGGACATAGCTCGGCAGGACACTCCGTGAGCTTTAAACAGCTCCAGGGAAAGGGCAGGGCTGCGCCGGGTGCCACGGCCAATCCCTCAGGCTCCCCTGGCACCGCCACCAGGCTCACGGGCCGGGAAGCGGCGGCTCTGGAGCCCTGGCTCCTCCAGGAATGGATCAGGCTCCGAGCTGCTCCGCTCCGGGGCTCTGGGTCAATTTGCCCTTTCCCAGCTCCTCACGTTTTACCAGAGCTGCTCACGGCGCTGCCGCATCCCTGCCAGCGTCTCCGAACTGCTGCCCGCACGAGGCGGCGGCCAGCCCAGCGCAGCCTCGTCCTCAGTATTCGGAATATTGGATATCTCTGTGCGGTGGCCGCGGCAGCGGGACCCTGGGCTGGGTTCATTGAGCTGCTTCGTGTCCCCTCATCCTGTGCACAGGACCACGCGGCTCCGTGGCCCCGTCCCGCCCGGCAGAGTGGGATGGTTCTTGCTGGTGTGAGCTCTTGGTGGGATCCTATGGACACGGGGCGGGATGCGCAGCCCTGGCTGCCCCCCGCACCCGGATCAGCTTCACCGTGTTCCCGGCGCCCCTGGGCTGCACCCGCCACCCACGCCCCATGGAAGGGAGAAACAACCCGAGGGGCCCCGGGGGAAGGGGCRGCCCTGCCTGCGCCTCCCGCCCTCGCGGGAACTCACGCTGATTTTCGTCGCGTCCTTGGTGGCCTCCTCATGCTGCGACGCCGGGAGCTGCGGGAGGAGCAGAGGAGACCCTGTTAGTTGGAGGTTCCGGCAGCACCGCATTCCCGGTGGGAGCAGGAATGGGAGCGGGAGAGCAGGAGAGGGCGCAGGAGCAGCATCGCTCCCTGGCGCTGCTCAGGTGGTGGCACTGCCAGGATGGCTGCCAGGGCCAGGGACARAGACTCATTAAAATACCTAAAGCTGCTCTTCTTATTCAGCCCTTATCTCTGTGTGCACAGCAGGAGGCCGAGGGAGGCTCTTGGCTGGCAGGACACCCGGCCAGGCGGGATGAGGACAAGCGGATGCATGCGGTGCCATGGGGAAGTGCGAGCACAGGGCAAAGCCCCTGGCCGGGATCTCGCTGGGAGCTGCTGGTGGGTCCAGAGCCAGCTGGGAATGGCCTCATTYGGGATGGGGACATTGTGGGAATGGCCTCATTCGGGATGGCGACAGTGCAGGAAGGCCCCCTCGGGATGGGGACGCCGCGCCGGGCCGGCACGTGCGGGCCGGGCCAGCAGGGCCTTACCTGGCTGGAAGGCCACGTCTGCTTGTCCGCCCAGTCCCTGTGGTTGCGCACGTACCACCACTGGATCTCCAGCGAGTAGGCGGGGGAGCCGCTGCCGCGGAAGGAGCAGGCCATCTCCACGTCCTCGCCCGCCTGCGCCGTCACGTCGTGCGGCGTCTCGGTGAACAGGGCTGCGGGCGACGGAGCGGCCATGCRGCACCCGCGGCGGAGCCGGCAGCTCCGCGGCGGATCCGGGGGCCGCGACCGACACGGCGGCGGCGGYGGCGCGGCTTCGAGGTCGGCACGAAGGGCTCTGCGGTGCCGACTGCTCCATCGCCCGCGGGCACCGGGAGCGCTGCTCGCTCCGCAGCCTCTCTGGCACCGGGAATGCAGCTCCGCCTGCAGCCCCGCCGGCACCAGGAATGCCGCTCCGCCTGCAGACCCCTGGGAACACGGGGCTCCCAGCGCATCGCGCCAAGCCTGGAGCCGGGCGCAGAACAAACCCTTATCAGCCCAGGGGAGCAGTTAATGCCTCCCGTATCTGCCTGTCCCTCCAGACACATGGAAATCCCATCTACTTATCGCTTCCCTCTAATCCAGCTCTGCAGGGAGCTGGGGGAGCGGCGCCGCGAGCGCTCCGGGCAGGGCTCCGGCCCGCTGCTACCCACACAGCGGCTCCATCGGCCCCGCTCCGGCCCCGCTCCCCACGGCCTCCCCGCCGCCCGGGAGCACCGGCCGGAGCCGTCCTCCGGGAACCGGCTTAATTAGGGAGTTGAAGGAGCCGGCGCTGCAGCCGAKAGCCTCTGGTCTCGGGCTCACGTCTAAATTAGTCTGCACACAATTAGAATGAGCTCGGGCACACCGAAATCAGGCAAATGAGCAGGGGGAAAAAAAAGGCTTGATTGCATCAAGAACCTCCTTCCTTTCCAGTTTTAATTGGGAAGCTCGTGTATCGACTGCCCTCAGGACTTGGACTTCTCGAAGCTCCCGAACACGAGCACGTGGCGCCAGGAACCAGACCCTGGATCCTTGGATGAGCTGGGGAGCATCCACTGCAGCTCCCGCCCGGCACCAGCCCCTCCGGGGCGGCTGCTCCAGAGCCGGGGCTGATCTGGCCCGGCAGAGCTTCCGCTCAGCCCCTTTCCCGGCGCTCCTCGTGCCCGGAGGCRGCTGCATCGCGGAGCCACGGGCGGCATCACGGCGAGGCCCCCRCAGACCCGGCTCCGGAGCAACCGCTCCATGTGTGGGCACCTCCCTCGGCTCCACGGGTGGCACCGGCACCACCAGCGCCAAGGACGGGACCAGCTGCCACCAAACCCAGCTGTGAGCCCTGCCCTGCGGAGCCATTTCACTTAACATTAATTGCTGCTTAATCTTCATTCAATATTTGGAGAAGCTCCGTTGATTCCTAACAAGTGGGAGGCCCRAGCGTGTCCTTTGGGGCCGCCTGGCAGGGCTCGAATCGCAGGGCTGGGGGTCCCAGAGCCCCCGAGGCTGTAGTGCAGAGCCTGGAGCCGCCCCGGGACGGGACACGGGGACGGACGAGCCTGGAGGCGCCGGCAGCCTCGGCCGCCCCGGGCGACCCGAGGCAAAGCGCGGCCACAGGCAGGAGCAGCCGCCTGCAGCGGCTGCCAGAGGTAAAATAAAGAATTGCTTTAATTAGCGCGGTTACGGCATCGCCCTCCGGTCAGGCTGCGACTTGKCAGCCGGCAGCAGCGCTTCCGAATGGCCCGTGACAGTGACAGACGCTTTGGGGACCCTCCAGAGGCGAGAGCAGAGGGRCAGAGGGGAGGGAGCAACAACCTGGGTGCCTGCATTGAAGCCCCAGCCGCCTGAACCAAACCCTGCAGCCTGCACTGAGCCGGCATCCTGCACCAAACCTGACATCCCACACCAAACCCGGGATCCTGCACCAAACCCGGCATCCCGCATCGATCCAGCATCCCGCACTGATCCAGCATCCTGCACCAAACTCCGCATCCTGCACCGAACCAGCATTTTGCACAGAACTCGGCATCCTGCACCAAACCAGTATCTTGCACAGATCCCCGCAGCCTGCACCGATCCCCACATCCTGCACCGATCCCCACATCCTGCACAGATCCCCGCAGCCTGCACCGATCCCCACATCCTGCACCGATCCCCACATCCTGCACCGATCCCCGCAGCCTGCACCGATCCCCGCATCCTGCACCGATCCCCGCAGCCTGCACTGATCCCCGCAGCCTGCACCGATCCCCGCAGCCTGCACCGATCCCCACAGCCTGCACTGAGCCCCATGCCCTGCCTGAGTCCCGGCCTCCTGCACCGACCCCTCCGGCCGCCCCGCAGCACAGACATCCCCGGAGCAGCCGCTCCGGCTGCCG
>NW_020455532.1:309278-313992 GCF_003342845.1 Nothoprocta perdicaria | reverse complement strand
GAGCCCCATGCCCTGCCTGAGTCCCGGCCTCCTGCACCGACCCCTCCGGCCGCCCCGCAGCACAGACATCCCCGGAGCAGCCGCTCCGGCTGCCGGCACTGGGGAGCCCGGGCGGCCCCGGGACAAATCCGACCCCACACGCGGCCGGGACCGGCAGGGCCGGACGGGCTCCCACGCAGCACCGGCCCGGACACAACCTGCGGCACCGGCACCGGCACCGGCGCCTGCCCCCTGCGCTGACATTGGCGCYGCGTCCCTCGGGCGGCGGGGGGGCCGCAACGGCCTCGCTGCGCTGCTGCTTTATGGCTGCTACCTGTCATAAACTGAGAAAATCAGGATCGATAAATCTTCCAGGAAACAAAAATCAGGGGAAATAAAATGAACTCAATGGGGAAACAGAGATAAACGGAATTGAAAACGCCTGCTGGGACGGCTCGGGGCTCCATAAAGCTGAGATATAGGCGCTGCCTCGTTGTCCCCCCGGCAGGGCTGGGCTCTGGGGCCCTATAGGCGCTGGGGGGGACCGTGGGATCCCTCCCTCCTGGCACCTCCCATGGCCCCATGCGCTGCAGCAGCCGCTCGGCACGGGCAGAGCACCCGGGTGCTGCCGCAGGGCACCAAGGGCGGCGCGTGGGGCACAGGCAGCAACGAGGGGATCCCTGTGGATCCCCGCGGCTGGGGGAGGAAGGGCAGGAGGAGGGAGTGGGAAGGAGCTGCAGCGGCTCCGGCCTCCCTTCCCTTGACTTCAGGGGGCTGAGATGGGGCTGAGGTCAGGGGCTCCCGCGCTGCCCCCCAAGGCCCTGGCGCTGCCCCCGAGCAAGCTGTGGCAGCACCGGCTGCGAGCCCTGCACCAGGACCTGCACCAGGACCTGCACCCGCACCTGCACCTGCAGCAGCTCCCGCACTCGCGCCAGCACCACTGCCCCGAGCCCCGGGCCGGTTGCTGCCCGTGCTGAGCCCGCAGCCACCCGTGCCCAGGCAGGGCGGCTGCTCCGGTGCCCGCGGGCACTCGGTCCCGGCAYGGGGACGGAGCTGCCGCCTGTCCAGGGCGGCGCGCGGGGCTGCCCGGCCGCACGCTCGGCTGCCGCTGCCGGCGCTGCCTCCTGCTGCGGCACCAGCCGTTTCCAGCACGTGCTGCAGCCGTCACACCAGGTCCCRCGTGCTCCCAGCTGCCCGTCAGCCCCCATGAACGGAGCTGCGTGCGCCGAGCTGCGCCCAGGGACGCCGGCCCGGTCACCGAGAACAGAGCGCGCGACAGACCGGTGCATAAACAGAGCGCCGCTCCGGCCGCCGCGCTCGTGCCCACGGCCGCGCGCGTTCAGGGCCTTCGGGAGCAGCCGCGGGCTCCGGCCCCCTGCCCCGGTGCCTCCCGGTGCCGTTGTGCAGGACGGAGTCGCGCGGCACTGACCAGGGGCTGCTTCAGGAGGCAACTCTCATTTCTGACCCTACTCGCTGCCGTAGCAGGGGCAGTTACCTCAGATTTGCACTGCAAATTAAAACAACAGCAAAAATCTGGTGTTTGGAGCAGAGCGCACTTTGCCAGGGAGCAAACGTTGACCCGGGAGCCTGGGAGCGGCGCTGGATCCCGCGCGGGCAGCCCGGCCTCGCGGCGGGCAGGGCAGAGCGCCCAGCCCTGCCTCCCATGCGGCTTCCCCTGCCCCGCGTTCCCACACGGAGCGATGCTCCCGGCCGTGCGCTGCCCACGGCAGCCAGGAACAGCACTCAGCCGATAGGRTAAGTGGCAAATATAAATAAATAAATAAGAAAAAGGCCTGTTACTATGGCTCCCTAGGGGACCCCAGACACCAATTTTTGCAGCCTCTCCTTCAGATGTCACACGCGCTCCGAGCTCCTCTTTGTTACAGGGATGATTCCTCCAGGATGAGGCCCCCGGCCTCGTGCACAYGGGGAGGCGGCAGCGGCTCCGAATGGAGCAGCCCACACAGCACCGGCAGCACCGACCACCCACAGGGATACCGGGACACAGGGGAACAGGGACACAGGGACACAGGGTGCAGGGACCCCAGGCACAGGGCTCAGGGACACAGGGAAACAGGGATACAGGACACAGGGACAAAGGACGCAGGGACRCAGGGCACAAGGACACATGGACACAGGCAGCACCAGGGCCACAGACAGTGCAGAAGAGACTCCAAGACAGGGCAGAGCCGCCCACTCATCCATCCCGGGCCCGTGCRCGTCCTCCAGAAGCAGCAGGGAGGGATTCCCGGCCTGGTACCCAGGATTCCCATCCCGGCACCCGGGTCTCCCGCACCTAAGGGATCCCAGCCTCGGGCTTGGCCAGGTCCCGGCTCATCCCATCCCAAGGGCCCCGTTCTTCCAGCCCTCCAGCTCCCGGAGCACTCGGGAACGCACCAGTTGTTCCCCCATTTGCTGCCTCCCTCCTGGAGAACGTCATGATTAAAATTAGCTGTCAATGTCCTAACGTAATAATTCCCAGCGCCCGGCCCAGAGCCTGTCAGGCCTCTTCAAGGGAAAAGCAAGTCCAGACATTTGATGAGGAGAGGTGTCAGAAGTAATTGCATTGAATGACTGCACGAATGGCAGCAGGAAAAACACATCGGATGGAGAATTCCCACCAGGAAGCATGAAAAAATCCAGCAGAATGCAAAGTGTTTATGAAAGTAATTGATAGAATAATCGTTGGCGGGCGAGACAGAGGGAGGGCAGCCCCCCGGGGAGGCGGCCCGGGCTCCCTCAATCCTTCAGCCCTTCAACTAGAGGTTTTATTGATGGCGAGGCGCTCCTGCTTGTGGAGGATGCCAGGCGGGAGCCGCTTCTGCTCCCGGGAACGCGAGCTGTTTACCAAGCGGCGGTGCCTGCCCCGCGCGGGGCGCCCGGGCCCCGCTCCCCCGGCGCCGCGGCCAGAGCCGGGGGCAGCAGCCGGCGCCGCCTGCGCCGGGGTGCATGAAGAATTGAAGGCGCCGGGCGCAGGAGGAGGAGGAGGAGGAGGAGGAGGAGGAGGAGGAGGAGAGGCAGCGCTGCGGGTGGGAGGGATGGCGCGAGCCGCCGAGCTCTCCGGAGCCAGGGCAGACTCCGGCACCGAGGCGCCGCTCGGAGCCGGCTACGAGCACCGGGGCAGGACGGTGGCTGCGGGGCAGGGACGGGACTTTCTTGGATGGAGACTTTGATTTTCCTCCCTCACGGAGCAGCTGCTCTGCCGTGTGAGCTGCAAACACCATCCTGGGGCTGCAGGGAACGGGGACAGGGAGCCGACATCGCCCAGGGCCAGGAGGTGACGCCTGCGGAGCGCACCATTCCTTCACATCCTCACACGACTTGTAGGGATGAGCTAAGGATCCCAGCGGATGCTCTCAGGCCAGGAGGGCAGCAAGTCCTGGGCACCTGGACCCTGTGGCCGTCCCAGCTTCCCGAGCCCCCATCCCTGGCTCCTTCCGTCGCCTCGGCCAGAGCCGCCCTGCGCCCGCCGTGCGGAGGGAAGGCTGCACCAGCGCGTAATGAAACGATCAATCTCCAATCTGCTAAACAGCAATTTATACGGGTTTTCAGCACACACAGCTTTTATCAAATTGGTATTCACCTACTGAACACAAATGGCTTATTATACATGACCCACTTATTCACTGCTTTTCAGTATCGTTAATAAAGGTTTCTGTTGTGATGAAGTGAGTTGCTGCAGAACTGCTCGTGGAAGGAGGCTGCAATGTGGCTCCAAGCGCACCCACCCTGCCCGGSTATTTTTCTCCTTCGCTCCCTTCTCCCTCGCAGCGACCATTTCACTATTTACTTGCCTAGTGCTGAGTTTCTGAAGGGAGAAGTGGAGGATAATGGAGGCTCTTTGCCCGCGTCTCCCGCCAGCGCTCCAGGCTGGCACATCAGGAACGCTGCCTGCATGCCGCCAGCACCATGGTGAAACCTGCCTTGGCCGCGCAGGCAGGGAGCTGCTGGGTGACACATGGAAGCGCTGTGGGATTGGATGCGCTCGCAGGGCCCCCGCGGCTCGGCCACCGAGAGCCAGGGCCCCCTCGGGCTCCTCAGGGCAGGGACAGGCTCTGCGGCAGCTCTTGTGCGAGTCCGCGAGGGCCAGAGCATCCCAAGGCTCCACATGCCCAAAGCCACCGCTCAGGTCCTCGGGTCAAGCCCTCCAGTGTCCCCACAAGGGTGTGAGGGACATCTCAGCACTGCCCTAAGGGCAGCTCTGTGCCCACCGCCTGCTCAGCTCCCCGGAGCGGGAAGCTCCCCAAGACGAGAGCAGACAGTTTCGAGGGAGGACCACAGAGAGAGGCTGCTTTCCAGCTGCCTCCACTGAGGAATCCAGCCCAGCGCACGCGGTGCCCGGAGCCGCCGAGCCCGAGGCCAGGGGAGCAGCGGCGGCGGGGGGTACCCAGGGGCAGGGGCGCAGGGGCAGAGCGGCTCCCGCCGTGAGCGCACAGGGTTGTGCGTGGGGCTGCGTGGCTGCCCGTGGGGCTGCGCAGGGGGCTGCGCGGGGGGCTGCCCGTGGGGCTGTGTGCGGGGCTGCCCGTGGGGCTGTGTGCGGGGGCAGCACGGAGTGGGGTGCGTGGAGCCGGAGCTCGGCAGCCCCGCGCAGCCCGCGCGCACGGAGCCGCTCGCGGGCACCGGGCAGGCGGAGCCCGGCCGAGTCACGCGGCTCTCCGGTGCAGCCGGGGCTGCCGGAGCGGCGGGGCTGGCGCGCCCGGGGTCCCCGCTCCCCGTTGCCCTCTCCCGGTCCCGC
>NW_020455532.1:262654-308529 GCF_003342845.1 Nothoprocta perdicaria | reverse complement strand
CCCACGCGGGGGGGGGGGCCCGGTCCTGCCCAGCCGAGCCCACGCGGGGGGGACCCCCCGGTCCTGCCCAGCCGAGCCCACGCGGGACCAGATCCCCTCCACGCTCCTCCAGAGCCGCCATCTCCACCCGGCCGAGCCCACTCGGGGCTCTCCCCGCCTCGGCACCGCCCCGCTGCCAGCCAGGCCCACGCGGGGCTGCCCACGAGGTCCAGGGAAGRCACCCGGGCCCCGTCCCCGCTCCCTGCCCGCCTCGCCAGGCGGGGCCCGTGGGCGAGCGCGGCCCCTGCCCGGGCGCTCAGCGCGGCGGACAGCGCCGCGGAGCCGGGACGGGCCTGGAGCTCGGCACCGGGGACAGCGCCCGCCTGGCACGGCCTGAGCTGCACGGCGCGGCGCGGCATGGCCGGGATTGCATGGCATGGCAGTGCATAACCTGGACTGCACGGCATGGCCTGGCACAACACGGCCTTGCACGGTCCGGATTGCACAGCACAGCATGGCATGGCATGGCACAGCCTGCCACAACACTGGATTGCATGGCATGGATTGCATGGCCTGGCAATATATGGCCTGGAATGCATGGCATGGCCTGGCACAGCATGGCCTGGCACAGCATGACAAGGCCTGGCACTGTATGGCCTGGCACAGCACTGGCTTGCACAGCCTGGCATGGCCTGGATTGCACAGCATGGCCTGGCACAGGCTGGCACAGCCCAGTCCATGGCACTGTCCCATATGGCCGGGATGAACGGGGCCCTTCCCTGTGCACCCTGGCCAGGTTCAGCCCTGCCGAGCTCTGCGGTGCAGCAGTGCCAGGAGAATCGGGGCTGCAGGTGGGGACAGATCCCACAGGTGGGACCCAGCCAGGCCCAGGGAAGGCCATGGGAAGGGGACCAGGCTGGGCCCCCCTGCCAGGCAGGACAGGGCTCCTGCAGGCCGGGGCTGGTGCCTGGAGCAGTGGTTATTGCCCCCCTTTTGCTCCACAAACAGCCTCTGAAGGGAGCACGGCTATCAGGTAGACCCCTCCCTCTCCYGCAACAGAAAATAAATTATTTATAGTGAAATAAGATGATGAGATAATTAGGGCACATTACTTAGGCTCTTAAAAGCCCTGGCAGCGGCTCCCCTGCCGCAGGGTGGCTCAGGTGGGCGACGCTGCGTGACCCGCCCCAGCCAGGGCTGCTCTTTCCTCTACTCAAAGGCTTGGTCGGGGCTGGGTTTGCTGCTTTGTGAAAKCCGGGGGGAAGGTAAAGGCCCAATCCTAGGTCTATATGGAGGCAGTGCCTCCCACAGCCCAGAGCCGATGGTCTCAAAATGGGAAACTGGGAGGCTGGGCAGCCGCGGGCTCAGAGCCGCCCCCCGCTCCCGGCTGCGGAGGTGGGCGCACAGAGCGAGGGGAAGCTCAGGGAATCCACCCTCGCTCGCAAAGGAAGGGCTGCCGAGCACAGCCGCCCCCCAGGCGCCGAACGGCGAGCGCGTTCCTCACAGAAAAGCCCTTTAATGGAATGGGCACGATCCTCACGGCACTTGAGCTGCACGAATCTAGAGGCCAAACCCAGAGCGAGCGCYGGCCCTGCTCTGCACGAGGACTAGATCAGAATCGGGCCCAGGAGCCTGGACTGTGACCTACCCCATTTAAAAACCAATTCTGAAAAGTTTAAAATGCAAAGAGGACCCTGAAGGCAGCATATCTCCAGCATAAATACTAAGCTTCATCTCTGGAGTATCAGCTCAGATGCAGTCCTCGCTCATATGATATTATCTGTGTGCTGTATAGGRACACGGAGAATATTTTCTCTCTAGATAAACAGTAAAAAAATCAGATTATTTCAGGTGTTTGCTGCCATGAGATGACATATTTTTTTCTCTGGAAAGAGATTCTTTAAATTAGACTTGAAAGTACAAACAGTATTTTCTCATCCTTCCCTCAGCAGGCTTCTTCCAGCAGAAATAGAGTATTTTTCATATTACCGCCCTGGAAGGCCGGGTCCCCTGAGGTCAGCCTGCAAAGAGCACAGCACACTATTTTAGTAGTTGCACTGTCTAATACCGACATTACAAATCAATAGTTTTAAAAAAGTTCTACGTGCTGCAGTGTTTTCCGCATGTCAAAATAAAGCCCACATAAGAGCGGAGCAGATAGCATTGATCTCCGCCCGGGTTCATTACTCCCTCTAGAGTTGAAAGCCGGGGAAGGAGCGGTGCTGGACGCGCCGCGGCCGCGCTGCTGCTGCTGCTGCTGCTCACGCGGCGCCTGCGGCTCAGCAGGGTCTCGCTTGCCGATAGCAGAAGGGCGGCAGCATCAAAGCCGGCGCGCAGGAATTCCCACCTGGGAAGTGGCTGGAAGCCGGCGCAGCCCGTGGGAAGGGAGACGCGTCGGAGCAGACTGCGGAGGAGGCCGGGGAGGCTCCTGTCTCCCCTGGGCGAGGATGGAGGTGGTTGTGGGGCAGCAGAGCTCCCCAGGCGGCTCCTGGACCCCCAGCACCATCTGCCTGTAGCGGGGATGGGAACGGGAGCGCGGGCATCACCGCGGCACCGCACGGATGTGACGTGGGGAGCGGGTCCGGGGCAAAGCACCAAAGGGCTGGCAGGAGACAGGAGGGGCAGGCGGCACGGGCAGCCCCTTGCAAGAGCTGCCCGGGCCCCATGCGCAGAGGAGGTGCCACGAGCCACGTCCGGCCTCAGCTCCCCCGCTGCTGGAGAGCCGGGCTCCATCGTTACACCTAAACGCACAAAACCTGCCTGGATCTTCTGTTGCACAATCAAGGATATTTAAATCATGCCACGAGGAAGCAAAGAGAGCATAAATTTCTCCTGGAGCTGGGAATGTCTCCAGATGTAGAGCGTGAATTAAGTTCCATTTCCAGCTGATTTTCTGCCTCCACAGCAGGATGATAAACGGACAATAAGTCTTCTGCGCAGCAGCCCAGCAGAAGGAGGAAGAGCCAAGCGCCTTCGCGCCTTGTGCACACTTGGAAGGTTTCATTTTCCTGCTCAATTTTAATTCATCAGTGAGAAGGGCCAGAGCAGATGCTGTCTGCTGGTGCAGCCCGGCTGAACCGCTGAATCGGAGAGGAGGGAAGGTCACCCGCGCGCGCCGTAAACAAGGGCAGAGCCAGCGGCTCCCGCGCCGCGCAGATGCTGGTGCTCGCCATGTAAACGGGTCGGTYATCTGCAAATTTGCTGTTTTTCTAMATAAAGAGGCAACTGCTGCACAGGACTCCTGTTCCAGAGGTGCGCACAGGGCACCCTGGAGGGTGAAGCATTTGTTACCTCCTTCAGGGTTGGGTTTTCTCGCACCGCTTGATTTTGTGCGTACACCGGTGCAGCGCGCACGGGGAGCAAACGGGGGCATCTGCCCCATCCCGGCTGCGGGCCCAGCTCCGGCGGCGGCTCCTGCGGGATTGCTCCATCCCCAGGCCCACTCCGGAGCATCCGGTTCATCCCGGCTCTCACAGACCAGGACGGCAGTCCTGGGCTGTCCCGGGGAGCAGAGCCCCAACCCGCGGAGGCAGCGGCGCCGCATCCCGCAGAATGTCAAACGGCAGCCGAAAGTGGAAATGAGGGATTGTCAAAAATCCCTGAAATCAGGGAAAGAGGGATGGTCAAACCTTGAAAGCAGCGTCAGCCCCTGGCAAGGCAGAGGTGTCTGCGCTGCCCAAATCCTGAGTTGCAATCCCGACTTCGCCTTGGGAAGGGCCGGCCCTGGAAAGCACCAAGGGGAGGCCGGGGCTCCAGTGAGCGGATGCGATCAAACCCATCCAAGGGCTGCAGGGCTGGCAGGGAAAACGAGAACAAACATCAAGGGGAGAAGCRGAGCCGGGAGGCACCAGGTGCCCGGGCAGCAGCTCCCAGAAACGGGAGCCGGGCGGGTGGAATGGCAGCTCCGCCAGCCCGCGCGCCTCCGAGCGCCTGGGCCAGCAGCGCCCAGGAGCRGGGCAGCGGATGGGCAGGATCGCTCCCGGGATCATTAGATCCCTCCTGGGATGGGCAGGATCCCTCCCGGGAATCGCCTGCCCCAGCGGGGCAGCAGGGCTGGAGCTCTGGTCGCTCCTGGGCCACCCACGGGCCCGCGGGTCACCCAGCACCCGCTGAGCAGCCTGGTCCGAGATACAAATTCCAGGGAAAGAAAACATTACTTGCAAAGAATTATTTCTTGGGAGAACAATTCCCATTCGTTTCCAGCCCATTAACTCCTCCCTCCTCTGCAAACCCATCAGCTGCCTAATGGAGGGAAGCTCCGGCACCGCGGCCGGCGGCAGCGCCGCGTCCAGAGCCTGTTCCCCGGAAAGGGGAAAACTCCCCCTTCCCCCTCCAGACCTTTGTGGCTACGCGAGAAAAGCTGCTCCCAAACGGAGGTTAAAGGAGAGAACAAACAGCCCCAGGCTCCAAGGGTGGGATTTGGGCTTGGCTGCCCTGTCTGCTCATGTCCCTGCTCGGTTCCGTGCGGGTGGCAGGAGATTCCCCTGGGATTCGCCCTCCTGTCCCSGGGTGCCGCCAGCCCCTCATTGCCTTGTCCCTGTCCCCATCCTTGTCCCCATCTCCATCCTTGTCCCCATCCTGGGGCGGCACCAAGGGCTGCCAGGYGTCCTCCCCGCCTCCTGCCTCCCCCCCACCAGGTCCTCATCAATCATTTCCCTCTAATTAACTTCTAATTTACCTCCTTAGTCAGAGCTGTTGACAATCAGAGACAAGAAGCGGGACCCAGGAGGTGGCGCAGCCGGAGCCGGGTCTCCTGGCGCGTTCCCGGTGCAGCCACAGCAGGGGGGAACGGCCCGGCAGCCCCCCGGCCCCTGCCCGTCCAGAACCATGTCCAGAACCGGCGACCCGGCTGTCCAGGCTCTGGCCTGGCTCCTGTTTCCCAGGATCTGCTCCCAGGATCCACTCCCTGGGATCCTCTCCCGGGGCTCTGTTAGGGCAGCCCCGGCTCCTCCAGGGAATTCCCAAGGTTTAAGGGATCATTTGAAGCCCTTTCCCAGGGCCGACACGGCACAAGCAGCCGGAGCCGCCTGGAAACAGGGACCGAGGGCCTGGGCTCGCTGTGCAGGCATCGCTCCAGCCAGCGGGGAGGGGAATCATTTCCAGTCCCTGGTCTCTATATTTAGTAACGCAGCTGAAGCACCTGGAATAGAAAACGTGGAGGAGCGGAGGGAGCTCCAGCGTGAGCAGCAGGACGGGAGGGATGTCCATCCCTGCCAGAACCACAGGGAGAGCCCCGGACCGGGCTGGGGGCGGCCCGCGGCCACGGGCTGCGGCCGGAGCCGGGAGCCGGGAGCCCAGCTCTGTCCTCCAGCCGCTCCCGGCACCAGCGGCATCCTCCCGTTCTCCCCGTTACACACACCCGGTCCCTGCTTTTCACCCAAACTTACTTGATGTTTATAAAGTTCCTCCTTTGCATCAGTGTCACAGCTCGCTCCGGTCTCCTCCCTTTCTTGTCTGCTTTTTAGATGTAAGCACGTTATAAAACAAGGACCAGCAGACCAGGCTTGAACTAAATTCACAGTCCGCAGCATGGAAAGAGAAGAATTAAAGTGCAAATAAAGCCAAAAGTTAACCCCACCGCCAACAGAAGGAAAAAATATTTTTAAAGAAGCTGAAAATAGAATGAAAAAGTGAACAAAGAACTCAAACAAGCTCTGCATAAAAAGTGGGYTTTTTTCAGCTTTTGTACCTGCTGAAATGATGGTTTCATGTTGACGTGCTGAATAATCATTCGATACCACCCAGGCCAGCAGCGCCTACCGAAGCCATGATTGAAGGAAGCCTTTAAGCTCCTCTGACAGTGCATTTTTCTTAGAGATTAAGAAAAAATTAAGAAAAATGCTGCCAGCATGGAAATCTCTCTAAATTAGAGGGGCCCGGCTTGCTGGAGCTGCGGCGCCTCGCGGYGACGGTCACGAAGCCGAGCGGGAGGAGAGGGGCCGAGGGCGGGCGCTCCTGCCCCGWCGCGGTCGGCGCTGGAAGCGGCGCCCGGCCCAGGCCGCGCTGCCCGTGCAGAGGGGCGACAGGACAGGGAGCCGGGATGGACCTCGCTGCAGCCCCCGAGGCCCAGGCAGTTCCCGGCTGCCCTCACAGCGCGGCTGCAGCCGCGGAGCCGTCGGTTCCCTTCTCCCTGTGGAGCTAGTGCTGTAGGAAAGCCAGGCTGCTGCTCCCCAATGGCAACACGGTCCTGCGGAGCAGCTCCAGCCCAGGCCCAACGCCCGGGAAAGGAGACGGGAGGGACGGGCAGGCGCCCATCGGCCACATCCCTTCCCCTCCAGCGCATGGCCTGCGCTAAACCTGCCTTGACTCGGGCTCATCCTCACAGGGCCTGGCGGGAGTGGCTGTGATTCCTCTGCCAGAGGCTGCCCGCACGCTGCACAGCGGTCGAGCTGGACACAAATAACTCTTCAGCCTCCCAAATTGCCATCAGTGAATGAGTTGTACATTTTGCTTCACCTACCAGGCTCAAGTAACATGAGAATAATCTCTTGAGATATCTGGGCTCCCTCCCATCGCTCCTCTTAGGGAGATCTGCCACTTTGCTTCATGCTCTGATCACAGGAGTCTGACTTGGAAAGAAAGGCAGGAAGATCCGGAGCTGCCCTGTTGCAAGGCATGCATCCTTAATCTCGCTTGCACCGGGCCCCCGAAATAACAAACCAGGGATTAAAAAACAAGCAAACTCTTTAATATCACAATGCCATTTAGAAGTGGTTTCACAGAAACGTCACTTGCATCGTGCACTCGAGGCTGGAGGTGGCCTGGAGCAAGGAGCCCGCAGTCGTGTTCTCGGGAGAGGCAGGGGCTCTGTCCTCAGAAATTCTCCAGCAGGTCCAGGATCCGTTTCTGCTCGCTCTCCCGGAACTCCTGGTTCTTCCCGTCCCCAATGTTCTCTGCATACTCTGCAGGGGAAAAAAAGAAAGAAAAAAAAAAAACCCACGCAGGTTTTGAGTAAGATACTAATGAAAGACGGGCAGTTTCTGTTGCAGAGATACCACTGCAGAATCTCAATCTGTTTGTGTCCACTGCAAACAACCGAAGGGGAAGCTACGTAAGGAGCGCTGATGAATCCCCCGCAGGGTGAAGCTCTGCATGTCAACCGGGCACTGCCCCCTCGTTAGGGGCTGCGAAGGGAACGGCGAGGAAYGAGCTCCCTCCGTCCTTCAGCAGCCCCAGGGAACGGGGGACCCGGGCCCACGGCCACGGCCACGCGCCGCTGCCCGCCCCTCGCCTGCCCCTGCTTCCCCACACCAACAGCCGCCTATTCAGAAACAGGCGGGCAGCTAGAAACGAGGAGCAGGGTTTGAGCTGCAAAGGCAAGAACCTCAACAGATCTCAGTAAATCACAAGCCGGCTGCCTGGTTGGACAGTGTTTTCCAGCCTTCTCCTCCTCTCATTCTTTCCCTTTTCCCTAAGCAAACAGAACAGCTTGTATTCAGCATTTGAACAGTAAGTTGCTGTAGAAAAATTGCTTTAATATTAATACGCTCAGCACTGCTCCAAGCTTCTGAGCGCTATGAAAGCCGCTATCAGAGGCGGCTGACGGGAGGGGGACAGGGAGGTGCCGGCGCCGCGCGGGAGCGAGTCCCGGGCCGCGGCCCCGCAGAGCCCCCCGCCCTGCACCCCAAATGCTGCAGGGGTGCCCCGCTCGCTCGCTCCTCTGCCCAGGGGCTGCCCCGGGACCCCGGCCCTGCGCGGGACGGGACGGGCCCAGCYGGGCGCTCCCGTCACCCGCGGCGCTGCAGGGACCCGCGGCACCCAGGCGGCCACCAAGGACAGGACACGGGCAGGACGAGCCCCTCGGGGGTCCAGCCTCCCTGCCGCATTCAGGACACTGGGGACTCCCCGCCAGGCCGTTTACCCGGTCACCGGCAGCTACCAACGCTCATTTGAAGAGACTTGCTTAAGCCTCCCCAATCAGGCTTGAAAGCAAAATATCATCACCCACTGTGGCCTTATGTATTTACCTTCTTATTTAAAGTTCCAGCACTTCAGTAAGATAGCAAAATTCAAATGTAAACTCCTTCCTTGCCAACAGTTAAACAGAGCTGACTCATTTCTGTAGCTACACAAAGGGAAAGGACCCAAGATTGGTTTCTGCTTCATTAGACAAAACACAATGGTTACAGAACAGTCAAAATCAATAGGGAAATATTGAAGCTTGTAATGAATCCTGGAAGCTATAAAGCCTGCACAGGCTGAGGCACCGCAGGCCAAATTCAGAGTCCTCGGGCACCTGCCCTCTCCCCTGGGGCGCACGGTGCGGGTTAGTGCTGAGCAGACCCTGCCGCTCGGGGGGACAGGGCCCCGCAGCCCCGGGCACAGAGAGGGGCTCCAGCCCCAGCACCCCCAGCTCCGGGGCCGCGCACCCCGACCCAGAGGCTCAATGCGGGGGACAGACACCGAGAGCTGCCCCAGGACGCAGCACCTCCCGCTGCCGCCACCACTTTCCATGCCCAAAACATCCTCGCGACCACGGCAAGTGCCATCCRCTTCTACTCAAAGAATAAACTAGGCATCCTGTTGTAAGCGAGGCCTGATGTTCAAGAGAGGAGGAACTGCTGGCGGACTGGTCACCCTGCAGAAACGCGGCTAACGAGGGCCCTCGGCTACTCCCTGCCCACTCCTCCCCCTTGAAGTACTACCGTAAGAAAACAGCCCTGCTGCCTCCCTTGCATCATAAGTAATTCCTAGCAACCCCAAGGGATCCATCAGCTGTCAGGTTGCCAGAGAAACATGGAGAGTATGTAGGCCATAAAAATCAAACTAAAAAGCAAGCACCTAATTAGTATGCAAAAAATAGAAAATAAAAACTGAACAAGAGCAAAACACTGAATGAAAAGCAAAATTAAGGCAGTCCTCATCTATCCCAAGAGCAAGTTGGGAAGGGGCCTGGAAAGGTCTCAGCGGCAGGGCCGGGACAGCGCCCAGCTCCCCGCGGGGTGCAGCCCCGCTCTCGGGGTGCAGGGAGCGCTGCCGAGCCCCGTGCTGGCGCCGGCCGCTCCGCGGAGCCGCTGCCCGTCCGTGCTGCACGTCTGCCGACGGGGCGACACCATCGCCGCCGTGAGGACCCCGCGCAGGGACCCCCGCGGGCGGCAGCTGTGGGTGAAGCCACCAGCRGCAGGGCGGCACGTGCGCCCCGCGGCTGCCGGCGCAGGACACGCCACGGGCCAGGGCCAGAGCCGCATCAACGGCACTTGACTGCAACACAAGCGTTAGAGATAACAAGCAGCACTCTAAACCCGGGATTCCGAGTCACAACAGCTACGTTTTTAAAGCTATAGAGGATACTTTAATGCTATAATCCATATTAATCTGACACTAAGAACAAGACAAATACACCATGGATACTAATATGGTGCAGATGGCAAAGTACAGGGCTGTATTAATAAAAGATGAAACTCCCCTGCTTTTCCAGCTAGCGTGCATATATGCGCCCCTCACTACTGACTCTAGCCTTAATGTGGGCAACCAGTCCTAGTCAGTGTGTGGCTGATGGCACCACGGAGCGAGGTGGAGCACGTTACCTTGGAGAACAGCCGTGCTCTAACTGCAAGGAGAGCACCCTGCCGCGCTCAGCACCCACAGTGTGCTGCCCGAGACGCTCCCAAGTCAAGAACAATCACACCCAAAGGTGCGTGCTGAGCAGCGATAGCMAGGACGGCCCTGCCAGGGGACGAGGCACACGGGCGGGGAGACCTCAACTCACCCTTCAGGATGTGTCGAACGATCTTAATGGAGCTGCCTCTCATGTTCAGAATCTGATGGACTCTCTGACGAATCTAATCAAGCGACAGGAAAGACAAAAAAGTCATCTTCAACGCTACAGAAACACAAAACCCCAAACAAACCCCCAAACCAACCACCCCCCACTGCACGCAGTCCCACTTCCTTCCATTTCCTTTGAGGGAGGAGCTGGACAGCCCAGATCCCGCTCAGCCTTCCAGCACCTGCAGCAGGAAGGTGCGAGGCACAGAGCCCTCGCAGGGCAGCCTTCCCAGCCCCACCACATGCACCAGCGTGCACAGGGGTCAGGAAAGCATCTGCGTGAGTCTGCACCTTTGGAAACCTTCCTGGGAAAACAGCCCCATCCGCCACCCTCCCGGCAGGGGAGTGCTTCTATGTCAGACCGCAGAGGTGCAATGACAACATTACATGAACTCCATGACGACCAAGATCAGCTTCGGGAGCAATCAGTGCCCTCCTAACTGCTACCCCGACAAAGCTTTACGGACACAAGCGCCATAAGCAGGACGCTTCCCTCAAAAAGGACCAAGACGGGAGCACTCAGGGAGGGGACACGTGCAAGGAGCCTGGTTTGCGTCACGGCTGGAATCACGGGAGACGCTGCTGAGCTCAGAGCTTCACCTGGGGAACGTTGGCGTTGCAGATCTCGGCCATGATGTAGCAGATCAGCTGCAGCACGAAGAGACCGGCGTCCAGGCGCCGCAGGTAGAACTCGTCCTCCATGTCATCGTCAATGATCTCTCCGCGACGAACCATGTCCTGTAAAGCAGCRCATTCCTCCATTATAGGGACTCTCTCCAAACTCTTTTTCTTTAGGAATGGCGAAGTTTTGATTACACCCAACGTCAAGAAATGCTTTATTCACTAAAACATTAACATGGGCRAATTTGTCTCCAAAAGAGCACTTCTTAATTCATTTATATTCACAAAACATTTAATTCAGTTTTGAATGAGTTCTTGTCTTCACTGGTTGTGAAGTGTGTCCATCTGCAAATTAAAATTTTAATTTAAACCTTCAAATTACATTTCTAAACTGAGTGATTAGAGACAGTGAACATGAAATATGAATACGCCAGTGTATTTATTTATTTATGAGTTTTGTCAAAACGGAACAAAACACCTGCTCTTTGACTGGCCATTTGAGGGTGCTATTAAGCAGTGCAGAATAGGACTCCAGCGGACTCAACAATCCACCCGTCACAACCCCTGGTTTCTCATCCACTGAGGAATGGGAGAAGAGGAGTAAGGTTCTGCACACGCGTGCTTTGAGCACCCCCAGCCCTGCTCTGGCAGCGGCACCGTCGGGAGCAGGAGCGAGGCCGACCCCTCAGCTGGTAGAGGGAACCAGAGCGGCGCAGGCTCCTGGGGACCGGCTCCCGTTCCAGTTTCTCACACTCACTATCATGTTAGCAAGCTGCCCAGAAGGATTCCAGACGTGCAACAGAGGAGGAGATCACTGCATTCTTCTTGTCCAAACAGCATTTTCCAGGCAAAACCAACCTGGCAATAAACCAAGCTGTTTCCCCTGAGAAAGGGCCACCAAGAGCGACCCAGGCACACGCTCCGTGGCGAGCGGCAGCGCCCACATCCCACGCGACCTGCCGCCCTCTCCCCCTGCTCCCCCCGCTCTTATTTTAATTAAGGAAGCAGCCCGTCAGCCCCCGCCGCAGCGCCCGTGATTTATTACGCGGCCGGCTGGCAGGTGGGCACATACCAGCGGAGCAATATTTCCTCATTAGAGGCAGCAGCAGCGAGAGCATCGACCTGCAACGCGCAACGAGAACGGCTTCCTCCACGCGCACACGCGCCAGGCCAGCACACACAGGGGCACCGCTACCATGGCGCGTTTAGACTACCAAATCTGCTCGTTTTTCAAGCCAAGGGCTCTAATGTAATTACAGGTAGAGTAACAAGAAGGGAAGTTAACCCTGTACACGTCTCGCTGAAGGGAAGGCAGTGGACACTTGTCATATGGAAGTCCAGCTAAGATCCAAATGACTTGAAATCTAGAGGTATTTACAGCTGTCTCCCAAAAAAGCAAAGGCGAACCATGGCATACAAGGGCAATCCTCTGCTCTCCTCCCAGTGGAGTGCTTGCCAGTGCAARAGCAAGTTGCATTAGAATAACCTGTGTCTGTTATTAATGCCCTAGTGAGCTGCATTTGCAGCACTGCGAGACGCTTTAGCACCAGATACTCCACACCGTGACGTGACACGTGAACTGCCATCCACCCGAGCTCTGAAGCCCACGGGCAAGGCCGGCAGCTCCTGCAGGGCACTGCTGGCCCGTGAACGGTTCTGGTTTGTGCAAGGACAGCTCTCCCACCCACACCCGAGTCGCTCAGTGACCACAGTCACGCCTGGGTGCTAAAACCTGGAGCCCGGCCTCTAGAAGGTAGGAAGACATTGACTGAAATACCCTAAAGCCTCATTAGAGATGCACAACAAGGCGCTCGCTCACCCCACGGACACGCAGGGGCTGCCGTGCCCAGAAGGGCTGAATTCCGAGCAGAAAAGCCTCCACAGGCGAGAAGTTGGAGGAACCAGAGCAGAAAACAGAGCTGGTTCCTGTTCTGCATTCTGATCCAAGCACGGCGATAATGAGCAGAGTCCAGGAGCCTGTTGTCTTGATTACACAGAGAAGGCAACGCTTATAACAGCCCTCTCGAAGCGAGATTTTGTGCCAGTAAATTAAACAGAAAGGGATTAGAAGTACCATTTTAAGATGCCTTTTTTACTTTTTTTTTTTTTTTTTAACCACAACCATCCCTTAAATGTTAATCTTTTATCCAGCGCAGCACCAGATAGCCACCTTTCCACTTTGTCTCTCTCTCAAAGCTGTCAAGTCGCTAACCTCCAAATGAGCGCTCAGGTGCCATTTCTAATCTGCCAACAATATGTACTGAGATGCCCCTTGCTGATGGGAGAAGACAGCAATAAGATGGGCTTCTGTGAAGCTAAAATGAGCTTCTCTCACAGTAATGAGGCAGGACTGACAGGCCTCGAGGCATCAAGCGAGGACTCGCAGCCTGAAGACACACGAGATGTGCTGCTCCCGTGCAGGGATCACACCTGCCTCGCCGCCGCAGGGACGGGGCCCTGAAAGGCTCCCCACGTCCCCCCTTCCTTACRTATCAATCCACCCTTCCCAGGCAGGGCTGGGAGGCAGAGCACAAGGGATGGACACTGTCCAGGACCACAAAGAACATCTACGCAATCCTGGTTTTACCTCCTCACCTGGTAGGACAGCAAAGCCRCCCCAAAGACCACAGATCTCCACAGAGAAGGCTCTGAAGGGCTCTTCACTTCCTCCCATGCCAGCAATCCAGCTCCTCTCCTTGCTATCCGTTATCAGTATTACGGAGGACGCACACACAAGGTCAGCCATGCCCAGGAAAAACCCAAGCACAGGGCAGCGGCCTCTCATGGAGCTGAGCCCTGGTCCCAGGGGCGCAGCAGAGAGCGGGACACTTGCACAAGGCAGGAGCAAACGCGAAGCGGGGCTGAAATCAGACCATCCTCAAAGACTGTCCAACACCCAGGAAAAAGGCTGTGATCTGCTCGCCGCTCACAGGCGCCTCATTTCCAAGCAAGCTGTACAACTCCGAGGCAAATGGGTGAGGCAGATAGCACTGCTGCATAAAAATGCCCCATGCCGCAGGGAAYGCCGAGCTCGCCACAGCATTGCTCGGGCCGTGCCGGACGAGCGCGGAACCGAGAAGAGCCCAGGGACACGGGTAGGCGCGGYGCTCGAGGGCGCTGGGTCCTCGAGGGGTGCTCAGTGCTTTGATTATGCAGGCCCACGACCGCCCAACCCACCCCACGTTTCCCAGAGCATTACAAATTGCCTTGTTTACACTGAACTTTCAAGATGACACCAGGAATCTGTTCCAGTAATTTATCTTTTCTCCTAGCAGAAAGTGTTTAGAAGATCCTAAAAAGCAGAAATCAGTACTCTGGCAAACCCAGGAAGGTTCTGAAAAAAAATGCCTGAAGTCCAAGTCTCAAAGTGACATCAAAGAAGGTTACTGTGTCATTTAATCTGCACGTCAGTGCTTGAAAAAGTATGGATGAGTGCAGAGATGCAGTGTTTTTTGGATGCATTCTGGCATCCCGGTGTAATTGGACGAGGCTGCTCCCCAAAGCGGCGCTCGCAGGCGGAGCGGAGGCCACGGGGCCTCCTCGGCCTCCTCGGCGCTGACCAGCGGCTCCTGGGGAGGCAGCAAGGCCGGGACAGGCCCTGGCCACGGCCCAGGCTCCTGTCTGCAACTCCGTTCCAGGCAATTCGGTTSTTTTGCACTGAAATCAAATGCTAGGTTAATACAAATCGCTATTTAAGTTACCCAAATCTGTGGACGTTGCCTCCATGCTAGGAGTCCCATCCCTTTCTTTCAAGGATAGAATAACTTAATGGTAACACAATTAGCATGTCATTTGTAAGTCATTATAGTGCAAAGTATCTGGTGAGAATATTTTACTGAATAAACCTGCTGAGCATAATTTTCTCTAAAACTATAAAAATACAAAATCATCTCCTCCCTACCCTCTTTAGAGATCACGAAGGCTGCAGCCACTGCCCATGATTATCTCTCATTTTAGACAGAGTTGAAAGCAACAGGGTTTTGTACCTTCTACGTAAGGGATTAAAGAATTGAGAGGACAAGATATTTTCTTCAGAAGCCAAGGCTTTGATTTTTTTCCTAGGTTTCATTAACTAAACACTCTGAGAAAAACAGTAAGATGGCCAGAAGGTGTTGGAAATGAACACTCRCACGGACTTTACTCCAGGGTTTCGCATGGCAATTAGGATAATGGCCAAGTTATCACCTCTGATCACTTCAAAACAGAAGCCCCAGAAGCAAACAACTAAATACCWGTAAGAGGAAAGGAAGTCCCCTCCCAGGCCACCTCCGCCTCACCACCCAGGTTCGGAGTTTAGCTTCCTATTGCTCCTTCTTCAGCAGCACAGCTTCAGAAATCCCTCCCTTCCTTCAGCTCCCAGCTACTCATTCCCACATCTCTGCAGCAGCCTGACGGGCTGGGCTGTAAACCCCATCGCTAAAGGAAGCTGCCTTAAAACAGAGAAAAGGAAGGGAGGGAGAGAAGGGCCAGGGCAGGAGCTTCCCGGCGGCTGCCCGGCTCGGAGCAGCACATCAGAGGAGATGCCCATGAGGTTCGCTCATCCCCTGCACCATCAGGTTGTCACTGGCACCACCAGATGTGCTCCACGACGCTCTGCCCATCAGCCCCGAATCTCTCCCCCCGCCAGCAGAGGCTGAACATGAAAATCCTAAGCAGGTATCGTCTTCTCGGGATCGGGGAGGAGAGGATCTGTGCTGCAGGGTTTTTTTTGCTCTCGCGTCCTCTACTGCAAGAGGAAGGTCAAAAGCCCCCAAGTGACAAAGTACAGTTTTTATAGGATCAAGTGTTCATGTCATCCACTTCAGTGATTCATGTGCAAAAACTATGAACGTTAAAGCGTCCCATAAATCCTGTCAAAGCCGGACGATTTCCTGATCTGAAGGACAGAACCGTGGGTTTTGTCTGCTTCAACATGACAAAATCGCTTGAACCATGTCAGATCTCAGCAAACCTTTCTCTATTGACCGTTTTAGGAAGCTACAGAGCAAAGCAATCAATACTCCAAAAACATTCCAAGCTAGGAAAGGAGCCTCCACATCATATTTCATGCATTCCATGCATGCCCAGTACTCTTATCACCCCTCAGGATGCTAAAAAAAAAAAAAAAAGGTGACTGATGCTTGGAAAACAGAAATCTATATCACAATGATCGAGTAACCATTAACACCCACCAAAACGCAGGGGTCCCCCCCAGGCCTCCCTTGAAAGGTGCRCAGGGAGCTTCCCTGCCCCTTCGGTTGGAGGGTTTCACTGGCAGGACTAGCCGGCTAAGGGAAGCTGCCCGAGGTCCTAACTAGTTTCCTCTACGCTTCATCCAGACCGTCACAAAGGCAGAACCTGCTTCCAGAGTGCAGGACCGTCCTCAGCCTGTGTGGAAGACCAGCACCGCTGGGAGCAGCGTTTTGGGTCAGAACTCGTGGGAAAGCCACCACCTCTGACCGGAGGCCCGTTCCTGCTGCACCGAACCGCCTCAGGAAGGCAGCAGCTTTYGGGCAACATCCAGATGGACTTTCCAAGCAGCAGCAGCTTGTGACCTGCTGTTCCACAAGCCACAGCCCTGTCGGTGCACACGGAGCAAGGGAAAACCTGCAGTGGTGCCGCAGCCCCCCTGCCCGGGACCCTCCCTGCCCCAGGACCTCCGTGCCAGGCGGATGTTTGTGATGGGCAAACCCACCCAGGAGGCCTGGCCAAGCCACAGTAATAAGAACAAGCCTGAAGGCAACCATGGCATGAGATGGTGAAACAGGAGAGGATTTTAGTTCTGCTGGGAATCAATGGGGAGAAGAGCGGAGCTGCAGAGAATGGGACAAAGCCGCTAGACATGGATAGCGCCTGCCTGGACCCGTCTCTRCAACAGACACAGCACAAGTCAGTGCATTGAATCTCACAACTGCTCTGCAAAAGAGGAAAGCATCTGTATCCTCCCTTCRCAGGAGACACACAAAGCAGCGAGTAGCAGCTTGGTGACCTGCTTAATATCATTGGGGCACAGTCACAGACTAACAGCATCARAGCTGGACAAGTGCTCCAGACAAAATAGAATAAAACCATCCATGTCCTCCACATGCAAGGTACAAATCTGCTTCTGAGGGGTGACATGCAGCATGAGTTAATCTGCGTAAAATGTTTCGAGATTCCCTGCTGAAATACATCACAGAAGGCAAATCCTGTTGTTGGCACCAGGGAGAAACGCATGCCGGTTGTTCCAGCGGGCAGAGCCGGCCAGCGGGSCACGAGCGGAGCGAGGACTAGCGGGGCACCCCAGCTTGGGCCGTCCCATTGCACCCGCCCACGGCAGCGCAGGCGGCACCYGGCACGGCTCCGCGCCCACGGGACACCCAGCACGGGAACGGGCTGCCCAGGGAGCCCRTGGAGTCTCCTCTGAGATCCGCCAAACCCGCCCGGATGCCACCCCGTGCCAYGAGCTCTGGGTGACCCTGCRCGTGCAGGGGCTTGGACYGGGTGATCTCTAGAGGTCCCTTCAACCCCAAGGATTCCATGATTCCAAGATCCATTCAATTCAAAATCAACCCAATTTCCACTTTAATTTATATACTGAATATGTACTAATTAAGGGGCTCCAAAATAAGCCTTTTCAGACTCTGATTCCCTCCACTCCCCTGCTTCATGCTGGCTCTTTGCTACAGGTGTTAACACTTGCAGAATGCCTCAAGATCTTTTGTTAAAAGCTTCTACACACATTAGCTCTGCGCACTGGATTTAAGGGCTCTATACCGCAGCCGCCTTGACACTGCAGGCGTTTAGCSAGAAACATTTGCTGCGAGGCACATGCAGCAAGCCCGAGATGTGAAGAATCCACAATTTTGTGCTCCAAGGATGAAGGGAGAGCAGAGGAGAGCAGGAAAGGCTGGAGGCCGTTTGTTCCCTGGGGAGGCTGCAGCTGTCGCAGGGAGCCCAGCGCCGCAGCCGGAGCTCTCCACGCTCGCAGTGCCCGGCGCCCTCCTCGTGCCCACGCTGCCGAGCCAGGCTCCGTGCTCCAGGCTCCGCTCCAGCTGCGCTCCCGCCAGCAAGGGGTCGGTCCTGGTTTCGTCTGCAGGGCAGCACTGAGCGGTACCAAAGCTCCCGGTCCCTGGAGCGCTGATGGCATGCTGGAACTCCTCAGCCCAGCCCAGCCCGGGAATGGGAGTCCTCGCACAGCCCAGCCCAGCCCAGCGCAGGAGGCCTTGCTCCTTATCACGTCATTGTCTCTCCGCTTCACGTGCTCCCCATCTGCCCATGCACATCACATCCCGACCAAGTAAAGCCAAGGCAAATTGCAGCACACATCTAGGCCTCCTAGGGAAATTCCCCCTAACAAATGACCCAGGAGCGCTTGCTGTAAAGCAATTCTCAGCCCCTTTCATCTGAGATAACCACAAGCTAGAGAGTGGGGCAACAGGAACTGAGAGATAACAGGCAGCACAGGCATGAGGGCCCTTTCAGAAGGAGGATCTGGCTGTGCCAGCAGCTCTGTGCGGGTGACGTTCGGGCACCRCTCCCTTGTTCAGATTCTATTCCACTGTGTGCAAGAAGCTGTGCAGAATGCAGCCAAGCCAAACAGGCTGAAAGAAAYCCTTCAGTCACTGCAGGAGAGCTAGGGATGGAAAGCAGAGCGAGGCCTCACAGACATGAGCTAGCAACACATGTAGACCCAAGCTATACATACGTGTTTCTCTCCTTCAATCTTCTTATCAGCTGCCTGCATTGCATCCAGGTACTTAAAATACAGTTCCATCAGCCGATCAACCTGCAAGGCAGAAACAGACCCAAGCAAGATAAGAGAACAATGCAGCATCTTTAATCCTCGGCACTATGTGGCTTTCCTCCCAGCTGCAGCCTCCACAAAACAAGAGGCAATTCCAGCTCTCCCAAGAACAAGCCTGTTACAGGAGGCTGGGACACGGGGCGGGCAGAGGAGCCTGTGGGCAGGGGGACAGAAGCCCCAGTCACAACAGGGGGGTCAGCACCAGCTCCAGCTCCACGCACATCCATCACTCGCTCTCCTGTTCTGCGGTTCGTCAGTTCTTCTATTTTCTTACCCAGACCTTTCTGCCTGTGTTGCATACGGCCACATTTCAGTGGCCATAGCACAAGGTGAAACTCCATGGTGTGTGTTACACGCTCRGGATTCAAGAGATGCACAACACGCTCCAGGACTGGGGATCACTACTACCATGTGTAAGCACCACACAACACAAGCACCTCTGATCCAGGAGGCTAAGCACCAAATGCGTTTCCAGTTCCCCTGTTTGCTGATAACAACGCGAATGAGAAGGTGACGTGTCATGCAGGTCTTTACAGACACGTGTAGTACCTGGTTTTGGTAATTTAGAAGTGTACACAGGCATCCTGCTATCATCAAGCATCCTGCCCGGCCTGTTGGCCCCGGGAGCACAAACGCTCAGCACACTCACCTTCTCGCTGTCATTCTCTGTGAATTTATTCAGCAACCGTGTCCTTTGCTGCCCTCTCAGGTTTCGCAGAAGGGAAGCCAGGATGGAACAGACATGTTCTGCGGGTACATAATAAAAATTGCATGCTGAGATCAGAAATAGGGGCTTATTTTCTTTGTAACATGCCAACAAATTTGCTACTAACGCCCCAGTGCAAAACTGCTTGTAGGTGGGAGCCTGGTTCTTAGCCCGTGCCGGGGACAGAAGGCAGAAGGGCGGCCAGCAGCAGGCTGGCTTTAGGGAGAACAGACAGCTTCTCTCCCACCAGAGCCAGGCTCGCAAGGTCTCCTCTGCATTCTGCTGTGATACACTTGCTGTATGTTGATCCTGCTTGGGAATATGCCCAGTTTATCAACAGCAACCCTGGGAAAAGCAGCTTAAATAAAGCCCAGGCTCTGCTCGAGCGCAGCTGCCAAGCCCGCGTACCTGCCGAGCCGCTCACCTCCCTTCTTGGCACCGGCCGCCACAGCTAAGGGCTCCACGTGCTGTTTCCTCCCTCGTAGCTGGAGGAACCCCGGCCCCAGACCCAGAACATCGCTCAGACGACCCTTGGGCTACCAAGCAGGGGCTGGTTATTAACACAGGAAAGCCCAAGAAAGGACTAGGTGCCAGCACGCAGCTCCTGCAGGGACTTAATTGGCATTAGCTAGACAAAAATCCTCAAACAAAGCAGTGCTGTTTACAGACAGTCTGGCACTTGAATACGAATACGCCACAACAAACAAGAAACGCCGGAGCGAGGCCGCTCCGCCTTCCCCCGCGCTGCTCCGGGGCACGTTCCGCAGCGCAAACCCCGGCGCCACGGCAAGAGCCGCCTTGGCGGCACACGCGCGAGAGCACGTCCGTGTTTACGTCCGCCCACGCTCCCCACCTCCGCGGGCGGCAGGACACGCTCCGGGGAGCTCTCTTCCTCCCCACGCGGGTGCCCATCAAAGATGCGGCCGCCGCTGCTTTGATGCCCTGCAAGCAGCTTTCAGAAGCGGCTCTCGAGCAAACATCACAGCAGAGTCTCTCCTGGCTGTTCTTAACAAAGTCTGGACCCTCCCTCAGCAGAGGCCGGCTCCTGCAGAGCAGCAAACGCATTTAAGGAGTTCAGGCAAAAGAGCACTTCAGAGCTGTGGAATGAACTCCTTGCTTCAGAAGACAAGGAAGCAAAACGCTGTTCTAAAGCTCTGCACTTAGAGCATGTATTATGCTTCTTTAAACACCAGTATCTGCTTTTACCAGACTTCAGTGAAGTAGAAAAAGTGCTTCCGTGCCCTTGCTTCTTCAGAAGGATTCACCAGTTTTATGCACAATTTATATAAAACGCAGGTACAAAATCATATGGGCTTTGAAACACATTTCCAACCTGCAGCTGTCGCGAGCTTCGGCTCTTTGCGTTTTGCCGGGGAGCGATGTCGGGGGGGCCACAACCCAGCCGGGCCGCGGCTCGCGCTGCAAACGAGGCGGAGGTCACGGCAGGAACCCGGCGGGACGAGGCGCCTCGTCCTCCTCTGTGCAAAGGGACTGTCGCGGGACACGCACAGCGCTCATTTGCACTCCTTCCATCACCCTTACAGGGCACAYGATATGCAGAGATGTAAATCATTTGCAAAACATAAGCCAACATCAGAAATGAGKCAGGGTATCAAAGAGAACATGGTTTTAACACGGGGAAATAAAATGGAGCACAAAGGCACAGAGCAAACGACGGAGGCACCGGTTCTCTCCCCTGCTAAATCACTTCACAGGTATTGCTGCCTGCAAGTCTGCATTAAGCACAGGCCTTGTGCTTCAGATATTTCAATATATTCAAAACTATAACTGCTCCTAGATGTCTTCGCTTTAATCCTGTCGATTAAGACCGATGAAAAATAGCGGCTATAAAAATTTCCTCACCTCAAGTGGGAGTAGGGAGGAAGGGTGTCAAGGTTTGTTATTTTCAGAGAGAAAAATCCGATACCCCAAGGGATCATCATCACGCTGCTGTGAGGCGGCGCTAAGAGGCACTTGCAGAGCGTGTGTAGCCCGGAGCCCCGGCGAGCCTCCAGGAGCCCCGGCGAGCCCCAGCCACGCACAGGGGAGGCCCTGGAGCCGCTGCCCCGGCCGGCGAGCAGGGCCGGTACCTCCCTGCACACGCACACACACCATTTCATTAGCTACTTATAAATGTAGCTTCCTCAGAAACAGATTTCTGCCTGAGGTGGTGTCAATTTTTCATGTACCAAGGAGATTGGGAGAGCGGCTGGCAGGAAGAGCAGAGCAGATAACAGGTTTATCTGGTGGCCGGCACCATTCAGCCGCTCTGTCATTTCGACAGGATAACATGGAGGTGAAGGATGGCTCTGGGAACGTCAGTGCAGCCTCTTGCTGCAGAGAAACCGCTATTCCACGGGAACTACATCAAATTAGATGTCTACATTAAAAACAGAAAGCTGCAAAAGCCTCCGAAGCCCTTGCGAGATCCCATTTCCTTGAGGTGAAGAGGTGTGAAAAATGGCCGGGTTTCGTTTTCCAGTCTCTCCTAGCGGAGGCTCCCCCGTGTTTGAGGGGCCGGGGCCACGGTTTGGCCGGGCTCACCCAGGCTGGCTGCAGGGCAGGGGGCTGCCCCGGAGCAGAGGGTCCCCCCTCCAAACCGGCCACCCCAAGCGGGGCTCCTGTGCGGGGGTCCTGGCGGGAGGCACCACGAGCTGGGAAACTCATCTGCTTAGAGCAACAGAATCATTTTTGTAGGGGTTTTAGTCCAAAAAGGAGCGTTGTGCCCATCAGGGCCAGCCTCTTGCACCACAGGCGCACGGATCAAGTGCCCTAAATCCAGGGCTGCTGGATAACTGCACAGGCACCTCTGCGAGGAGCACCTTGCTCGGAGCTACCGCTTGAATTACATTTCAGCCCTAACAGCTGCTCTAATAGCTGCTGTGCTTAGCGCTCAAAATCTGCATTTCATTTCCTGGTTGAGTTTCTTTGGTTTCGGCTCCCAGTCAACTGGCTGCCACTGCCTCTGTTCACTAGATTAAAGGGCTCTCCAACATCAGGCATCTGTTCCCTGCAAGGATATTCAGACAAGTCATTCAAGTTCTGTATTAATCACTTCCCCCAAAAAAAAAGAAAAAAAAGAAAAAAGCGAGTGCCTCAAGTTATAAACTGCACGCTCCCGAGCGACTGATCTCGTTACTCCTCTGTATTTCAGCCCCTTCTTTTTTCACCAAACGCTGTTTGGGGAGAAGTGCTGACGCTGTATTTCAGTAGCTGCATTCTCACCAACAGAGTATATTTTTGTTATTTTTTCAACGTTCCTTCAGAAGGAAGTACATTTTAGCCATCATTTTTGCTTTGGTGCTCACAGGCAGGTGGTTATCTGCATTTATCAATAAAACTCCTCAAAACTACTGAGAAATGTATGGAAAAGTATGCACTTTAAAAACACGTGAGGTCATTCTTCATGCACATGCTCTCAGGAAACCCAGGAAACGCAGGAGAGCCTGGCCCAGGTGCCTGAAACACCCCGCAGAAAGGCTCGAGCTGAAGCTCCTTCCTGGAGGGCGCTCGGGCGGCTCCGGCCCCTCCGGGCTCCAGGCTCAGGATCACCGAGCGCCAGCGCCCGCGGGGCAAGGCTAGTAGCACAGGCCAAGGCCAAGACACGTCGCGGCGCAGGAGCAGACCTGCTGAGCCCGACTGCTGGCCCCGGATAAAGCGTCTCCAAATCCTGCAGGAATCGGGGAGCTGGCCTGGCAATGGGCTCTGGCTGCTTGAGCCCCTCCGCGCCTCTGTGTACACATGCAAACTATTACACTTTATATATATTACACACACACACACACACACACGAGTGCATTACTTTTTCAAAAAGAAAAAAAGAAACTCAGAGTCCTAAGAAGAAAGTTCTGTGCCAGCAGCAGCAAAGGCCCCGAAGGTTCGCGCAGCGCCGAGGCCGAAGCCGTCGCCTCCTCGGTGCCGAACGCTCTGTTGGGCCGGCCCTGTCCTGGAACACGGACCGACCGGGCACCCACAGCTCCAGGGCTCCGCGCACAGCCGGCGGGCACGGGACACGCACCGGACACGGCGCCGCTTGCCGAGCGGCCCCAGGCCCCGCCAGGGGTGCTCCRTTTGAAGGGACACTGCAATGAGCCAGGGTGTGCATGCAGTAACGAGCTACGCCTTGGAAAGGAAACTACAGCTGCACGTCTCCGAGGAGGGCTCTGTTTCTTAAGAGGGTGTCCAGGCAAAGAAAAGCAAGACATCCAGGAAAAAAAAAAACACAAAATGAGAAATTCTCATTGGGAAATTGCCTGAGCTAGTTCTAAGGTCATCAAATTAAGTCTYAAGTAAAACTGACATCCAAGACAAGAGAAGGCATTTAAATTAAGATGAATTGAACAAACATCCTCTTTCTAGATCATTGGACTCTGCAAGGGAGCAAACCCCRAGTCCCAGCGCTGCTGGGAGAGGCGGGAATGCGGGAATGGCCAGCCCATCCAATGGTCCCGGCCATGCACTCCCACTCCCAGCAAATCCAATTCTCCCATTTCCAGCCCAGTGACGCAGCGACAGCCCAGGCTCTGCTCCAGAGCTCACGCTCCTGCCTCAGCCTTCCCGGACGGAAGCAGCCTTGTTTTCCCACCGCAAGCCGAGGTTCCCAAACGGGGGCACCCCCTGCCCGGCCCTTTGCCCACATATGGGGCGCCTGGTGCCCCACTCCGGCCCCACTGCTGCCTTGGTTCACGAGGGTCACCAGCCGCCTGAWGCCACTGCTCGAAAGCCAGAGCGAGAGGATTCCCGGGCCTGGGAGAGCTCCTGCCCGTCGCCCAGGCCCTGTCCGTCTGTCGGGGGCAGCTTCTCTCTCCGCGTTTGACAGCAAGGCGGAGACAGTATAACTTCCCTGCTGGCACYAACTCACTGCACCCGGGTTTAGAGGCCCCTTCTTGGGGCCCTTCCCTTCTCTCCACTTCGGCTCAATGGTTACAGCTGGGGACCAGGCAAGTCTGAGCTCCGCTCGTACCTCTTCCAGCTTCTGACAATGCTCATCCTTTACAGTAATGAGCTGGCACAAACTCTCAGGCAACGCTGGCAGTATTTAAAATTTCTTCCAAGATGTAGTCAATTATTAACAAAATGAGAAAAAAAGGGCAAGATCAGAGACAGGAGAGGCCCGACCCAAGATTCAGCTCAGCTTACAGGTCTTGCAGCAATTCTGCACAGAAGGGTTCTGTGACAGCAGAGTTTTCCAGAGAGAAGGAAAATAAAGTCAGAAAGAGGAACTTCAAATGTGTGCAGTTTATTTCTGCAACGCCTGATGTTCATYGAGTCACACTTCGGTGCTCAGTGCCACGAAAACGCTGCTTTGGAGATGACATTTGTAGTTGCCTCATTACTCTTTTCAAAAGAGCTCTGCATCACCGCGGCAGAGCTCAAACAAGAGACATGCAGGAGTAAAATAACTTATTAACAGAACACGCAGGGGAATCACCAGGGGCTGCCCACACCRAAGCCGAGGGCGGCCGTGTACCCTGCCACGAGCGCTGCCCATCGGGCCAGCACCAGAACCTGCAGCCTGCGCTGGCACAGCGAGGAGCGCCAGCACTGACCTACCTTCGTGCTCTTTCTCAGTCGTTCCAACTTTCTTGATCTTTTTGGGTGATTTCATGAAGAGTGGGAAGATGGTCCTCAGGCCAAGAATGTCCACGAATTTGTGGCAGTTGTCCGTGCCCTCGGGTCCGATCATGGCGTGGTCCAGCACCTTCAAGGCGCTGCTACGGGAAATCTTCTTTTCTCTGTGAAAAGAAAGTCCCAGTTAAACACTTCGGGAACATGAGAGGCTTGGATTAAAGCCAGTTGTGAACTACTATCTYAATAAGATAACACAGAAAGGCAAAATTAATGTGATAAAGTATGAAGAGGCTGAGTATAGCTTTAAAACAAGGCAAAAAAGCATTAACAAACACTTTCTTTTCAAAATTGTGGTGAAAAACAGAATATTCTCTTAGATAAATCCCACCTACATGTTCACCACCTTATAAACAGCAGCACAAGACAGACAGAGAAAATTGGGTTGAGAACACAAGGTAAATATTGTCCCACCAAAACGACSGGGATTTAGAGCTAGCAATAACATGGTACACATAATGTTGAAACACAACAGCAGCATCTGTGCGCATACACAGATATATAGATACCCCCGGGCTTTTATTAATCATATGCATATAGGAAGAGTTTGCACAAAATCATTTCTGTAACATAACACTGGACCAGCTGAGCCATCCTTGCTGTCTTGAAGTACCCACAACACCAGGTTATAAAGAGATTTCTTCTGCCAAGGAAGAAGATTTGACTGCCTCTAAAATGACACCATTTTTGGGTGGAAATTTGGTTTCTGACATGCAAGGTCCCGCGGTCAGCTTGGTTGCCCATATTCAATTTTCACTTCAGAAAACAGAACGTTTGGGGTCAGAGAGCACATCTCCTCCTTTCTGGGTATCACAGAACAAGGAACCAGCTTCAAGACAACTATTTGTATTAAAGGTTCTTTACAAATAAACTARATGAGCTTCCCACATCAGCCACCATCACCGCCCATCAAGGACGTYGGGACTGAAAGTGAATTAAGGTTTGTCATCACGTTAAGATGCCCGGAGCTTCCCAGTGCCCCAGCTGCGGAGCTGGGAGCACCTCGACCCTGAGACCCCCATCACTGGGGACCCCCAGCTCGGGACCAAGCAGCACCAGCCCCGGGCACAACCTCCCAGCCTCTCTGCCCACTGCAGCCACAGACGCTCCTGCCACGCACTGGGCGGCTGCTAAAGTCCCAGGCTCAACAGCTCCTGCGCAACAGCACATTCTACCCATTAACTATGCAGCAGAGAATGAAATTATTAAATAGCATTAAAAGTTTGATACCCTCCCCCACAACACATACCTCTCCTATACAGGGAGCTGGAAATAAAGTGCTCCTCTGGCTAGGTAATATTAGAAATGTTTTCAGGGGAAGTAATTGCATATTGATCAGCAGTTAAGGAAGGCTGCAGAGAGCTGAACTCTGGAATATTCATTGGGTTTAAGTTCAGGCTTTTAGAGATCAATAGCTCTTTGACTGGACCGTCTAGAGTTGATTCTACTTGAAATATTTATTCTACTGAAGGGCAAGCAGTTTATCTTAGTCTCATCTGTGTCGAGTCACAAGCAACTTTTAGGCGAGCACTAAGTCGCAGACAAGCCCAGGTGGGTGCCACCAAAGCGGGGGAGCTCTGCTCTATGGGGACTCTTCATTCGGTCAGCGGGGCTTTCTCCCGCCAGCACCACCGGAGTCCAGAAAACCCTCCTTGCACTTCCAGTAGTTTAAGAGAGGAGGCCCTGGCCCTACCCTGGCCCTTCCAGGGCAGCACGACACAACCGCTCACCTTCCAACACACCAGCAAAAGTCAAACACTAATTTGTTGGACAAGTGCTGGAGAAAATGGTTCTGTTTAATTAACCAAGATTCAGAACACAGAGACATTCCGAGTTCCTGCAGGGTGATTAGGAACAGCAGGACTAGAAAGCATAAAAGAATTTTAATAATAACAAAAAATACACCTTGAAGAAGCTGGAGCCGAGCTCTGGGYGCAGAGCAGCGCTGCCCAGGCCACGTAGTTTCGCTCTGCAGGCAGCAAATGCTCCCGTGAGGCCAAGAAAGGCCAGGGAGCAGCGTCAGAACAGAGGGCCACACCGTGCGGGCGACACRGCCCGAGCAAGCCCCGCCGCAGCTGCCTACGTGCCGGCACTCGCGCCCGCACCCAGCGCCCGGCGCCGCATTCCTCCTGCCACAGAGGATCCCGGCGACACCTCCCCGGGGATCCAGGGGCTGCATCGTCTCCAAACCACAGCAGTTTTACAACAGGAGCAATAAGGTTTCTGTCACTGCGTGCAAAGAAGCTGTCATTAAAATTCTGTTTCTCTTTTGGCTTTTTAAGGTAAGCTGCATTGAGATTGCTAAGGCCACACTGAGAGACTGCACAGTAAAAAGCGCTTCGTGACCTAAAAAAAAAAAAGTTGAATTGTGTTTGAGGAAAGAGTTTAATTCTACGTGACATTTCCAAACCTTCTGCTGGTGGCTACTACCTTATTGATAAAGCATTTTATTTTTGATAAAGATACTACACAAACCACCTCCTTGCGGCCCCATGAATAACCGTGTGCATCCTGCTGCCACGCTACCTCAGCACTGGGTCTGCAGGTCTCTGCTGCCCCCAGCTCAGCCCTCCTTAACCTGCTCTCCTCCGAGCACCTTTTATCCCCACATCCACTCAATGGCCCCCGGGGACTCTGCACCCTGGGGTGCCCATTGCACCCCTCGACAGTGCAAAGCAGAGACCCCAGCACAAAGCGCAGCCCGCTGCCTTCCACGGCCACGCAGGCGAGTGGCACGAACAGGATCTCTCCCCTTTCCGCTTCCATCTCCCCATAAACCAGCGGGAATTCTCACAAGACAACAGCACCTTCTGCTGAGGGCCATAAGCTTAAATCTCAGCATAAAGGTAGCTAGTCTCATTTTCCTTACTTTACTGCCCGGAGGGATCTCYTGAGTAGCTGCTAAACGTTCGGCTGAAAGATGCTGCAGCTCACGTTGTGCACACRCAGCAGCAACGGCCAGCGGCGTCCCGAGGTGCTGGGAGCGCCCAACGCGGGCGCTGCCGGGACCGGGCACGCGGCTCCGGCGGCTCTGCCGCTCCTCCCCGTGCCCAGCAGCCCGCACACAGCCCTCGTTTATCCCCCATCCACAGCAGAGCTTCCTGCCGTGGCCAGGGTGAGACCCGGAGCGCGAAACCTCCCTGACACCMCCACGACACTCCAGGTGTCTCCCCCTAATGCAGGTGCTTCTCGCAGCTTCTTACTGCTACTACTCAGCACCACAAGCCTCCTTTTCCTTAAATCATCCCAAATGGGTGATCTGTAGAGCTCTACCATCCTTCTCTTACTACTTAAATTAACTTAATTAACTGCCAAAACATCAAACGCTTGGAACCTGAAAAGTTAGTTTCTAAGAGATGCCAAAAGAAATTAGAGATAAGCAGCACAATCTTGGGTTCTGAAGATGTGAGTTAACTACTTAAAYAACATAGCCGGTCGTGTCTGTGTAATCCCTACTGGAAGCAAATTTATAGCACTGATAAGGAAATATAAATATCACATCTATTGAAAGAAAAACTTCCAGACAGGAAACAACATTGTGACCAACTCAGCCAAAGCTTTAAGTATGAAAATAGCTTCAAGCACATGCAGAATTTCACTGTTTTCAGCTATTTTAAGTTGCATGCAGGATTATGTGGGCCAGGATCCTGAAGCTGCAGCCACTGGGCAGCTCAGAGGAGGACACGGATGGTCCAGCAACACAGGCTTGTGCCCGGTGCCCTCCAGCCCGCGCGGCAAGGCTGGCAGCGGCAGCCCTCCCCATGCCCAGCGCGGCACCTCGCTCGCACAGCGCCTTATAACCAGCACCAAAAGGGAAGGTGGCCTGGGGACGGGCCTGTCAACACAAATTATTTGCTCACACAGACAGGTAAGGACTTTTCTACTGACCTGAACTAGGTTAGAGACAAAAATATATGTATAAAAACTGTCAGCAGAGTCCCTGCTTATCAGACAAGAGCAGTAAGAAAACTTCCCAAAAGTATTCCATGACCTTATTTTTCAGTTCCACTGTCATTTTGCCAGTCGCTTAGAGACTGCAGAATAAATTTGGTGCCTAAGCCTCAAAAGCCTGAGGTCTTAGACAACTCTTCAACGAGACACAGGGAACACCCACATTCCTCCTTAAGGTAGGTTATGGCAGTGGATGGGACGGGGCCTGATGCTCCGCTCCGTGGCAGGCTCTGCTTCCAGAGCTGCTTCCAAGGGACGTCCACGTGCTCGGTGCTCCCCAACGGCAGCTCTACACAGAGGCCAAGCAGGGCGCAGATGTGGTCAGCACTTAAATCCTACCCTGTCCCTTAGGGGCCCTTCACAACTGCTGGAGGGAGGCAAAGAGAGGGAAAAAGCAGCCCAAGTGTCCAGGCAGAAATACTCCTCCTGCCATCATGTTCCAGCTGAARCCCTGGTACAGAGGCTGGTAAACAGCAAAATCCAGGAGGGAAAGAAGCTGTTTAAAATGGAAACACTAAGTCCCACCCACCCGGCAGCAGCAAGTCAGGTAATTAGTTCTGCAAGGCTGGCTTAGCAGCTTAGCACGGGCGGCGCAGGGAGGCTTCCCTCTCGTCCTCGATTTTGGAGACTTTCTTTAATTAGCCTCAAGAAAAGGCAGCGTTGCTATCTGAACGATGCACGCCGGGTTATTCATGCAGTTCCCTGCTGCTGCGTGTACCCAGCCAGGCGCTGCRGGCACCTCGTTTCTGGTCGGCCCTCGCTGGCCAGGCTGCGGGCGCCTCGGAGCAGCGGGGAGCGCGACCAAAACCCAAAGAAATGGGGTTTCCAGAGAGCTTAGGGACCAAAGCTGAAGACAAAGAGGGGAGCTTAGAAGTCAGAAAAGATGCAACCAACCGGCTGGAGGGGGGAACAAAGGAAAGCATACTAACAGACAGACTTCATAGTGAGAAAAATAAAAATATTTAGCTAGACCATATATTGATAGGCAAAAGCACGTAAGAAAAATCGAAGTCATCTGTGTACCTAAGCATGAGATTCATCAGCTGCAGRCCTTCACCCTTCAGGAAGCGGTCACGGTTGGAACTCAGCATGAGGCAGGAGCAAAGGGAGTCAAACAGGTTCTCCATCATTTCCTGCTCCTCTGCGGTGCTGGGGTTGTGCCGCTTGAACACCTGCGWGACACAGAGGAGGGCAGGACCCCGGTGGGAAGGCGGCAGGGGGTCCAGCAAGGGGTGTTGGGGACCACGTTGTGCTGCAGCCCCCTGGGCTCCCAGGCCCCGCTCCTGCCCCTGCAGCCCCACTGACCACRGGCAGCACCCAGGGCACCCGAGGGAAAGGAACATTCCCACAAGCAGCAGAACTATCAGGGCCGGGCACAAAGCCCAGAGCCATAAGAGTTACAACAAAATCATTTAACTTCTATGTGCCTCAGCGTTCATATCTGTAAAACAGATTAACCTCGCTAACCACGGTCAATAAGCTCGTGTGGAGGTTACTCAGGCACTTCCCCTCTGCGAAACCTAACGCAGAGCTGGGCTCCAGGACGGAAAGGTCTCCAGGACAGAGCTACACCCAGGATCTGCTCCGCTCCCCCACTGCCAGCCCGTGAGGCTCTTGATGGTAGACAGGGATTTGCAAATTACTCACAGATAACTGCTGAAGCAGCACATCGATCCCATCCAGCTCCCCAAGCAATTCTCTGTTGTCTAGACAGGAGGGGAAAAAAAAAAATGGAGAGAGAAAAATGAAGCTAACTGTCAGATTTTACAGCCATCTAACACTGATACATCAGCAAACAAAATCAATATGGCTTGACAGGGCACAAAAGCTGAGGACAGAGCGAGAGCAAGACAGGGAGAAGGAGAGCGCAGGAATGTGCGAGGCGAAGGCAGGCCGAGGGCAGCAGAGCGCCRAGAGGGCCTGGAACAGGCGGGCTCCTCTCCTCGCAGCGCGGGCGCGTGTCTCACCGTCGTTATTCTGCAGCAGGATCGCCAGCACCTCGCTGCAGTACAGCTTGTTGGCGTCAAAGGGCATCTTAGCCTGGGGTGAAAGAAGCACCGAGAGACCCGTGAGGAGACTTGATGTTTGGCTGCATTTGGAGAATATGTTAATCGGATCACTGCCTGCACGGGCAACATCTAGAATAAACCACAACAACAGCAATTCTGCCGTACGACTCAGTGAGAAACACAGTTATAATTTCGATGAATTCAAGGGTTGGGGGGAGTCAACTGATCCTCCACAGTGTCCTACATAATTAGAGTTGCTGGAATTGGCTCAAAAAGCCTGAGGAAGAAAAGGGCGCAGCTGTTTGCAAGCAAAAACCTCTCTTCTGTCATAATTTTTCCATCACTGTTATATAAATACATGGGCTCACCCCATCCAGAAAGTCTGCACTGCCCCCAGAAACTGAATTCCAGAAAACCATTAACAGTAACCAGCAGCTGCCAAACTTGGACATGAGGACCACAGTGTCACACCTGGAAGAACATGATACAGGGCTGGTCTGCACAGCAGCACAGCTTTCCCTTCACACATTCCTTCTATATTCAAATACAGGAAAAAGTCATTAAGCAAATCACTAGCTAGCTATTTGTGTTCCATTGTTCAAGACAGAAAGGGTAAAAATAGGCCCTGAGCTCTGAACGTGCCATTTGTCACCCACGTGCCCCCTGCCAGGCACTGGGCTACCCACGGCTTGATGGAGCGAAGGCGGCCGCGCGGCCACCGCCGGGCCAATTAGCACAGCCTGCTGCCAGGAAAGGGCACCCGAAGGAACACGGAGTGTGGCAGCATCCAGAAGGCCGCAGCGGACAGGCTCTAAAAATAGGGATCCCTCGGAACGAAAGGCTGCAACTCCCCCGGGGTTAGGGTATGGAAGCAGCGAGGGGGCAGGCGGCAGGTGCCGGGCGCTGCGCAGGGATGAGCGCGAGGGAATGCGCTGAGCTCTGAACGCTGCACAAAGCCGCATTCAGAGCGGCCTCTGTTTGCAGGAGCAAGCTATTAAGCTCCCCATCTGAACTTCTGAGGCAATTCTGACAGGCGGAATGCAATTATGCAACTTGAAATGTAGGCAGAAAATGGAAATTCACATCCTGTGCTGCGTGCCAGATGTCCTTCCTGACTCCTAGACAGAACCTTGATTTTACAATTCATCCTACAGACAGCAGTCAGCATCACAACGCTCCACCCCAATGATGAGATACGGGTTTAATACTAAACACGTGTCTATCAGGGCGAGAGATGCAAAATCTAGCACTGCCAAAAGCAAAGGTTACTGAAGGAGGCTTCATTACTGCTTGTCCCTCCGCAAAGACACGTTCTGAGCGAGGAAAAATGCTGCCGGATTGCCCTTCCCCCAGACACGGCTGAATTAACACAAGAGAACGAAGACACCGCACACACGGAAGCCTTAAACACTCCTGTTCTCTTGCAGCGACTGCAGGACATCGTCTGCGATTATCCTGCCTTCCCAAGTTGAAGTTTTTCAGCAGATGAAAAAAACTGCAAGGCAGAGAGTAGATTTGCACCCAGGACACACCTGCCACCAGGTAGGGGTGTGTGTGTGTGGGGGGGGGGGTGTATATATATACCAAAGGAAACAATTGTATTGTTATCAGCAGTGAGAAATCATAGGCTACTTCYGCTAGCAAGTGTGCAAAGAGCTCAGAGGAACAGCTGCGTGGTTGAAAGACTGCTGAAATGTATTTTGCAGTCCATAAGCCTAAGTGTAAAGATACTTAAGTGCGGAAGCAAAGTCCTAACAAGGCCTTACTAACACAGCTCAGACAGAACCCAGACCTGATCCCTTCTGCTGGTTTACAGTTAACTAAAAGGGACACTTTTCCCTTTGAGCGGTGTTTTGAATTCRCTGTGTTCACAAATCCTGTAGCAACAGACAACCTACAGGAAGCGAAGGAGCCAGTAAGGGCATCGGGCACCGCCCGGGGGCCAGGGCCAGCGCGAGCGCGGTCGCGGGACGGGCTCTCACCTTCAGCCTCTTGAGCAGCCACTGCAGCAGGCCCTGCTGCGCCGCCTCCGTGCACATCTCGGGCCGGAACTCGGCCATGTTCTCCACGATGGCTGCAGAACACACACACAAAACACTCATTTCTGCCCCATCTGCAGCACCTCTGCTTTGCCAGGTCTTCCCCAGGGCTGCGCTGCTCTTTGAGGTTCCTTATCCACCCGCACAGCTGCCCGTGTTGGAGGGCAGCTCGAGCCCGGGGGTACCACCCTGTCTCGGTGTTTTCACCGCCGACACAACCTGTTGTCAGACTGTGCAACACCAGCCTGCTGCAAGGGACTGGGATGTCTCCCCTTTACTCCAGTACACATTTCCACTTCAGAAACCTAAACTACCACGAGCAGATGCTGCACAACAGCAGAAGGAAAGTTCCCTAAATTGTTGCTTCCAGCATCTCCCGCCCTGTCATTCCTCAGACACACAAGGAATCAAAGAAATTACCAACCTGAGCATCTGAAAGGAGTGGATGCTGCTCTGGGCATTAATAATGGAAACACACTGCCAAACACTAACTGTGCTGACATTTAAGACTGGGGAGCACAGGGATAATGACATGCTCTTATAAAATCTAATTTTTTTTACCACCTGAAGGTTAAACGCATTACTAATATATGAACAGCTCTCATAACTGGGTAAGTAGGGTACGTAGATGAATGCAGAGTAAATATATGRTCAGTAAAAGACACTTTTTGGCACAATTCACAATTTCATCTGTATACCCACACCTTTTTGCCTAATCACCCCAGAACAGTTATGCAGAAACACCAGCTCAACAGCWTTTATGTTTTACTGCGAATGAGGTGAAGTTGTGCTTGACTGAAACCCGTATCAGCTTCTCTGCTTCAGTGTCAGCAGTTCGGGAGGGCTGAGGAGGAAGAGAAGCAGAGGGACGACCCAGCCTCCCTTCCTGCAAAACAGGGGCAGGAGGCTGCAGCACAAGCACTTACCGAGCGTGTTGTGGACACCGTCGGCTTCCTCCTTTACACTTTCATCCAGGCGCTCCAAGTTCTGGACCAACAGGGCTACAACCTGGCCCTCCACCTAAATGGCCACGGTGATGAGAACAGAGGAAAGGGGTGGAAAAAAAGGAAAGGAAGGAGGGAGAAAAGGGTGATTGGAAAGGATTAAAATATACGTGTGTGTGTGTGTGTGTGTGTGTGTGTGTTTTATACACGCACACACAGAAAAACCAATAATCACTAGTGAAACTCCCAACAATAACCAATACTGAAACATGACATAGCTAGGAGATATTAACAAACTTGCTCTAAAACCTCAGAGCTAGAGAAGGATTAAAATAAATCCCTCTGAAAACTTTCTAATTAAGAAAAACARTTTCACATGAAACAAAAACATCTGGAGAAAAAATATGCACCCTGTCACASTGTTTTTTGCTGAATCATTCCAACCCATCTGCAACCTTCTTAAGCACTAGACACCACAGCCCACCATGCATTAAGCCGAGCTCTTCTGCCTTCACTTGTTCACTGCTGGGCTACCCCCATTTCTGCAGTATCKTCCACCCTACAGGGTCAATACAGTTGAAGGAACACTGGTCACAGGAGCATATTCGAACCCCAAGCCTAAGCAATCGCCAGCCTTGCCTTTACTACCTAGGGAGCGACTTGCGTGAGCTAATGAATCCCAAACAACGGGTCAACAGCAGGAATGGGAATCTACATTTGCAAGTGAAACTCCAGCCCCTGAATCGAAAATCTAGCACAAGTTGTCTGCTTTTAAACGGGACAGGATACAGCGCGACTGTGGCGAGCTTCCCACCACGAAGCAAGCCCGGGAAGCTGGGACCATCATTCCCATTCAAATCGCTCTCTTTGCAGGCTGAACAACAAAGCCATGGAAAGACACAGGTATTGGCTGCTGGGGAAGGCAATGCCACAATTTTCACAGATAACCTAAAACATTATACCTGCCTTCTCAATGAAGAGGCAAAACAAAAAAGGAGCTATCTAAACATTTCTCACAAGATACGGCTGACCTGTTTCTTTCAGGGAAAAACAAAAGCTGTAAAACTCTGCTATTATCAGTGGGCTGGTGACAGGGAAAACACAGAAAGAACTTCTGTTTGATTTACTATCTCTCACTACATTTTATAGAAAACATCTTCTCTACCAGCTCTTCTCTTCCATTTCATTCACCCAGCAATCTTTCCATCAGGGACAGTAATTAAGAACAGCCCTGAGGCCATCTGGAGAAACTCAGCTCAAGGCCACTGTAATTAACCTTTGGAAGGCAACATTATAGTGACTGGACTGGAAGGATTGTAGCAGAAAAAACAGCCTTCTCTCCCCCATCTTCTACAAGCAGAACAAACAAAAGGAACCCCATAATTTCCTGTCCTTCAATTGCAGTCGAGCAGTAACAGAAGCAGACTCTGAASGAGTCACAAATGCAGCAGTTCTGCAGCAGGGGCTGCCCCGAGGGAGAGCAGAGGTGGCTGCGCTCTCCCCATTTCAGGGAGAGCACCCTCCCCGTTTCGGGCGCTCTCCGAGTCCAASAGCGGAAGGCACCAGCACAAACACCAAGAGAAGAGGATGTCGGCGGACATGGAACACAAGAGGCCCCCAGGATATGTGAACTGGGGGTGATACTGGTACCACGGGGAGGCCACAAGAGTTTGCACTTACCAGAGCGTCTATGAGGACCTCAGCTCCTTCCTCACTCTCATGGAGAGTATCGATATCAGTCAGCTCTTGCAGCAGGTCCACCACAGCTATGGAGACATGTGCAAGGCGTTAAGGACGACCACGGATGCCACAGCTGCACTTCTCCGCTGCCAGGGCAGCGTGTCCCACCAGGACCACGGGCTGTGGGGCGCTGTGGAGCGCTCAGCACCGAGAGCTGGGGCTGACAAACAGCCCCGTGCATGCCGTGTCCCGCTGCTCTAACACTGTTCCACAACATTTGCTTTGTGACACTTTTAAAACAACTATTCTAGCGTTGGAGCAACCAGTTACCATCTTGCATGACCAAGCTGGAACACGGGCACTGAGAACTGCAGCACAGTAACGTGCTCTGGGCATTAGCCCCTCAGCATCAGCCCTGCCGCGGCCGTGCAGCGCGAGCCTAACGAGGCCGCYGCACGGGGCCATAACCCCGTTCTGCCCAGCCCAATTAGGGCAGCAGGCTCCTGTGAGCACATACCCCCCAGGAGCAGCACAGCTTCTGCCAGGCCAATTTTCACTCATTAACACCGGGCTGCCTAACACACGGTTCCCTTGACTGCTACCCAGCTCTCCTGTACGACGAGACATATTCTCTCTCATTAGCCCCACTTTCTTATTTTCACAGACACTCTGATCAATCTTCCTCAATTCCCATGGGGTGGAGCAGGATATGCAGTTTTCACCACATACTGTATGGTAATTTTGTGATGAATCTTTAAAATTCACAGCTAACAAGCCAGCCTCCCAGGTCTCCTATTTGTGCATTTGCTCAGGCACACAAGTAGCAATAATAAAGCTATTTTAATGCAGCTATTTTTAATAAGGTTACAGTCCTGACTTATCTAGTCTCCCAAAATCCTGTAATAAAGCTGCCTGCTGCAACCCCAAGCTAAGGTATATGCAGGTCCCGCAGAGCACGGCCACGGCGGCCCTTAGCAGGGCTGGGCACCAYGGACACCAGCACAACCCGCATCGCCCAGCAGAGCCCAACTTGTCCCCTCCTGCACAGCCGCTCACCCCGGTGCAGGGATGCAGCTCAAAGGGCTCACGGCACACTCCTCAAAGCAAGCCAGGGCATTATTCAATGGACAAGAGAAAACCACCTGCCACACGTTTATTCTGCAAGGAGTCGCATCTGTCAACTATGAAAAATCACGTGTTGGTATTCCTTTGGGAGAACTCATGCTAAGCTTTTCCCATTGAGTTTTAAGGAGAAATCAACGGGAAACCTGAGCAGTGCCCCGTTTTGTGGCTCACCTACACGCTTCATTCCAAGAGAGCTTCTATTCTGCAACTGAGCAGCAGCAGMGCCCTAAGAAAGGCAGGACTAGCAGCCCTGTCCTGGCTCCAACATATCCAAAAATACATCAACAGTTTTATAACATTTTTTCCCCAAAGCATGGTTCACAGGTCAAAACTCCCCCCTACAGTAACTGACAAGCAAGCTGCAAACCAATCTGAAAATGCTGACAAAAGCTCAACAGCAGCCTCGGCCTTTGGACACGGCTCTTCCCGGCTGCAGCCCAATCCTCTGCACTCYAGCTCCTAGGGGTGCTCCAAACCTCTCCAACCAGCACAGGCAAAGTTGTCCACAGCCTGTTTGCCCCAAGTGACGAATTCGAGACAACCTCTCAACACCACACACGGGACACACAGGGCCTGCAGTATCTAGCAAGAATAAAAAACCAGGATAACCGAAGCTAGTTAATATAACAGGTGATTTACACTTTAAAATAGCAAATCGTTAACAAACATTTACTTGAGAATAATTTCCATTATAGATCACAGATAAGGCAAGCAGCAGCCTTTGCTGTTTTGCAGAAATCAGCATTCTACCAAGGTTAATTTAGCCGCAAGTCAAAGGAGCCAAGCACGTAGTGGTTTGTAATGGGGACTGCTATGCAGTAAAATATTTTTATGCTTTGTTTTTTTATATTCTAATCACTGCACACTCAGAAAGAATGAATTATAGTTTCTCTAATACACAGACCTACATGGAAAAAAGTTTTGTTTTTAATCAGAGTCCTGCATCAGAACACACTCAAAAGCAGCCAAGTGCCACCCACCTCTTCACAGAGAGTACAAGGAAGTCAAGAATTTAATGATTTTCCCAGTTCAYGATGGGATGAAACAGTAAAAGGAAGAGCGGCGAGAAGCCCCAAGCCCGTGACACCTCCTTGTTCCGTGCACTCCCTCACACTGCCAGGAACACGAGACCCGTCCAACCCGAGCAAGACGGTTCACTTTCATCTACCGTGTAATATTTAAAAGCAACTCAGATCCAGCTCTATTTTTAAAGACTTTGCACAGTAGTTAGGCAAATATATATCTATTTATCAGACAAAGTCAGCAAAATAGAAAACGATGCTGTCCTTGTTCAGGATTACCTAAGTCTTTAACACACAGCACAGGCTGAAAACCCTCCAGYAGGACCTTCAGAGAAGCAAGAGGCAGCTGCACACAGGACTCGGGCTCAGCAAAGCCGGAGCTGGTTCATCACAGAAACACCCCTGGATGCTCCCATAACCCGGGCACTACCCACCCACTAACAAGCTTTGAGAAGACTAATCTCAGTACATGAACACATGAAGAAGTTATTTCAGTGAGAAATGAGGGTGTAAAAGYACAGGGAGCTAGTTCCTGGCTGAAAAGAGAAGACAACCTAGCTCTCAGTGACAGAGGAGCGAGCAATTTTCCTTTCACTGGGGACAACTCAAGGTAAAAGCTTACAGCAAGCTGGGTCTATGTGCTACAAAGCCAATGTCCTCATTTCTCCTGTGCTGCTCAGCTATCCATAATCTAACACAGCCACTCAAACCTAGATGAAAAGTTCATAAACCAAAAAGCAGAAAACCACCAGTGAAACAAATCAGAATCAATATTCCTTGAACAGAGGAGGCTTTCACTCGAAAAGGGACATGAATTCAGTGTGATGGGAAGAGAAAACCATGTAGAGCAGTGTCCAGGACTAGGATACAAGCGATTAGACCTGTCTGTACAGAGCCTCCCGCAGTGGCCGCGCGGCCGGTCAAGGATATCGGTGTTGTCATGTCCGAGCAGCCCGAGCAGCGACTGCACCGCGTTGAGCTCCACCAGCAGGTGGTACAGGTCCGGCATCGTGGCTATCACGTGCATCTCCTGAATGATGTCATTTAGATCCAGCTCCGATTCCATGAACCTAGAGCAGGGCAAACACTGTTAACCAAGAGGCAACAAACACAAAACCTGATTTATTTCGTGTGCTCCCAACACGCAAAGAGCTAACTAGGATTTTGGTGTTGAATCTTCACAGGACAAAACTTATACACGATAGCAAGAATTAGAAACCAGAACTTTTCCAACCATTGCTTGCTATTTTCTTCTCCACGCTGCAGCTGGAGCTGCTAGTGACACATGCAATATGGCAGAAGATGTCACTTGCAATAACCCCCTTTTTAAGTATCAAAGTTAGTTTCAAATACAGTTGATAAGTAATACATTGCATTAGCTGCTGTTACATAAGTGCAACACAACCTAAAACATCCGTACACRCAATTAACTAGTTTCAGTCCCAAATCAAGCAAAGGAAGAAGGGGCAACAGAGYGGGGCCGAACGTGTTCTTACTTCTCCGGGTTGTCAGGGAACTTGATCCGCAGCTCCTGGTTCTTGTAAGACCTCTTCTCAAAGGTGAGAATCATCTTTTTCACTGAACTTTCATCCAAAGGTTCCTCCTAATCAAATTGCAAAACACAGAACTTAGCATTTGGATGGCTGGAGCAATTTCCTGGCAAAAAGCAAAAGAATAATCAATATTCTGGATGTGATAAGACTGTACAGGCCCAGATCCATTAGGGATAGAGCAAGGAACAAATTGCAATCACTGGAGGTCTCGCTGCAGAAAGCTGACAAAGCTCATACACCATTGCCATTCGTTTATTGATTTGCTCCAACCCGGATCAGAGCAAGTTCCCCAGAGCACACCCTGTAAATCGGGTTTTTCTGAGTCAGGGGTTACCAGCTGAAGGTTCTTTGTGACAGGACCATTGCGCTCTGGAACTTTTTGGTGCCACCTTCYCCACCTCTGCAAGCAGCTCAGCTCAGCTATGTTACAATCACTATTACTAAAAGACCGTCCTCACCTCAACCTTAGCTACATATCTCCAAATCAGGGTTAAATCACAAGTTCCTCCTGCTCCCGAGGATTGTTTGATTAGCGGCTAAGCACCTAAGCTGCCTTTTGCACAAGCTAAAATTCGAATTCCTCCAGCAGTGCCCATTGCAATAATAATGCCAGTCAATATGATGCGAGGCTTCTGCAGTCATGGGATTTCCCTTTCTCCCCTCTAATCTGCCCTGGCCCTCRGCAGCCCATGTCACCGGCCCATTCAGGTGATCAATGCCATATCCCCAAACTATATTCTTTCTACAATGGAATTTCAATCCACACAGACACTGTCACAGATGCTGGCACTGTAGCCTTTATTTTATTTGATTCTCTGCTTTAATAAATTCCATTATACTACATCCAGCACAGTTAGCTTAAATACAAGGTATAGATCAATGTCCAGTGTTAGAAGTGTCCCACAGATCATCTTTCTTCCATCAGATTTACTGATATAAGAACCTCTGAAATAAARAGCATTTGGAAGGCACCTACATGAACTACGCTTCAAAACACAAACACGAGGCTCTGTTCTGAAGAACCCTGGCACTTCTATCACGTAAACACCCGGAGGAGCAGACTGCACCAGACAGACACCGGGGAGCCGCGCTGTGGGGGGCAACGCGTRGCTCCGGCCATCCGTCCTGCAGCTCCAATGCCAAGGAAATCCCGTAGGATCTTTCACAGCCATCAGCAATAACTGCAATGGCAATAGCTCAACAGCAAAAAAAAAAAAAAAACAGGGGAGATTTGGGAAACGGATGCTAGCAATACTGTATACAAAGGTTAATGATATTTTACAAACCCACATGATTCTGCARTGGCAAATATCACTTGTTTTATCATCAAACGGGACTCAGCAGCAGGAAGCAAATATCTTCTAGATTTATCCCAATCCACGTGTCACATTTATAAAGCGATCTTTTCCCCGGCCCTTGGCAGAAAGGCCAGCGCTGCATTGGATTTCTGTCTCCAAGGCTTGAAATCATTTACCCTTGCCAGCTGCTACCCCCTGCTCTGACCCGAGCCCTTTCCTCTCCAGAAGGAGGTTGGTTTATTTGCTGCTGCTGCTCAGCTAGGAGGAGGGAGGGAGAAGCTGGAGGGCTGAATGTGCTGATGAGAACAACAGAAAACTAATTAGAATACAGAAGCTATTTCCTAACCACAAATCTTAGGTGATTAGGTATTCCTAGCATAAAATAGATTAGGTTTAAAATAAATAAATAACTTTAACATCCCTTTCTCTCTTTAAATCCTCAGAGGATACATTGGGGAAGCCCTATTTTAAATTAGGGAATAATCTACAGGGCAAAAGAGTAAAACCACATCCTCACACTGCACGTGACGTGAAAGCGCTCAGTTAGCCTCATTGTCCAAACAGAATGAAATGTAAATCACGAAGAAGTAATTTAGTTATTGCTTATTTCTAACTGTCAATATACTTCTCAAATATTTTCTCCTTTTCCCTCCAATTATTCATAGCGAGAGAAATATAATGACAGGTAAAAATAGGAAGAGTTTTGTACTGGCATTCCCCGGTCAGTACAACCGGGTAAAGGGACAACTCTCAGTGCAAACACGTACAGACAATTTCTTTTCCTTCTTAAGGGCTAGTCTATGACGAAGAAATTCCTTTGAACAAAGGGCAACTGTTCTCTCCAGCTGCCCCTCTCACGCGACRCCAGCGACTTACCTCTTCGTCCTCCTCCTCTCCATCCCTCTCCATTATCTGGATAAGCTTCTTCTTCTCCTCCTCGGTTTCATCCAGCACAGTAGCCTCCTCTTCTCGGTGGCGACTGTGTTCCCGGGCACTGGCTTGTTTCCTCCKCGCTTTGATCTCCTCCTCCTCTTCATCCCGGGGTCTTTTTGTCCCTCTGTTAGGCTAAGGGCAGAAATACGAGGTGAATGACTGGAGACCCGGGCTGGCCTTGCAGGTCAGAGCCCCCGGCCACCTCCCACGGAAACTCACCCAGGGTGTGCAAAGGGACTGATCACGTTTGTGCTGAACTACTCCGAAAACGGGAAGAGAAGTTAATTCAGCAGAGCAGAACCAAGGGGGAGTAACTATGCCCACATCCTACCTCCTTCCATCCATGAACATCATTTGTGGGAAAAATATCTTCATAGTGGAAAAAACACCAGGATCTCAAAGACAAGGAGCACCCAAACCAAGCTGACCTCTCATCAGATAACAGGCGAGCTACACTGGAAATCAGGGATCCCAAAACAACTCAGACAACCGAGACAGCTCCTTGTTTTACAAGCACCAGACCAATTACTTAAGCATATGGAAGCCCAAGACAAACGGAATTCAACACATGGAGCRTAGGGAGTGGACAAGTTTATGGAAAATTCCTGTTGTCCCCCTTTCCCCAACACCTCCGCTGCRCTGCCCATGAGCTGCCCACCGTGCCGGCAGGATCAGAGCCCACAGATCGGGGTGCTGCAGGACACGGACGTTCTGCTTCCCGCAGCTCCGCACAGGCTGGAACCCACTTCAGCAGTGCAGCTCCCTTCACGGTTTGCTTAGAACAGCCTATTATTTTATTTGACAATTTCTAATTAATCAGCAAAATCAAAGGTCACTTGCCAGGGACAAAAAAAAAAAAGTGGAGTAAACCTCATCCCATATTTTAATTGAGGTAGAAAAGCATGAAATTGTTTTTCCAGTGCAAGTGTTTGCATTGGAAGAAACCACTCTCCTCCTCCACAACCGCAAGGATGCAAAATTTGGTCTCCTTGGGGCTAGCAAGCCCACGGAAGCCGCCTGCTACCTGCACGAAACCAGGGCTCCTCCAAGACCAGCCCGAGCGCCCAGGGACACGAGGATGAACACCCTAACCTGTGCCAGCCGCTGACAGCACCTGGCCGAAGAGGCCACAACCTCCCTAGATCTAAGGCTCCTCCAACCCGGTTCCCAAAGTATTTCCTGGGGGAAGACCCAACTTTCCTGCTTTGCGAGTCCCTCTGTCCACAATAAACCCCCATGGCCCTTCTGTGGAGGCGAGGCCGGTGCTTTATGGCACTTTGGCCTCGGCTGTGCTGAAGCAGCGCGGGCGCACGCGGTGACGCCGCGAGCTGGGAGCCCCCGGGGCACCCGATCTGCCGGGATCCCGAGGGATTCCCGCCGCGATCCCGATGGAAGCTGCGTGCTGCAGAGCGGTGAGCGCTGCCTCTCTGCACAGGGCTGGAGAGCATTTCTGCAGTTATTTATTTTAATATAAATGAGAATCATCCAGCAACTGAAAACACAGCTCTCCAGACCGAGAGATATAACCGCCTGTAAAACACCAAAGAGCACTCGAAGCTTTAAATACAAGGACAGGAAAAGAGGAGAGCAGGCTGAGCAACATCAYGCTGTATTTTCAGAGCATCAGCGCTGTCAACACGTTGGGCAAGAAACAGAATCCAGGTTTTTGCTACGCAGGATCATAAAAATTCAGGGAACAAACGAGCGCAAAGCYGCTTGCTGCAGGCAGCCCCGCTCGGAGCGCAGCCCTGTCCTGTTCCCGCTGCCACCTCCGTTATGGGTGGCACCTTCCCAACTTCGCCCCTCCCGAGCGCTCCCAAAGCGGCTGCTGAGCTCCCACCTCGACACCATGAACCTCCACGGCCCGGGGACCCTCTGTAAGGGAGGGCACCTACAGCACCACGGCCCGGGGACCCTCTGCAAGGGAGGGCACCTACAGCACCATGGCCTGGGGACCCTCTGCAAGGGAGGGCACCTACAGCACCACGGCCCGGGGACCCTCTACATGAGAGGGCACCTACAGCACCACGGCCTGGGGACCCTCTGCCAAGGCACCTGTGTGGAGGGGGCTGTGTACTTGTTGAAACAGACCTCACTACGAGAGCTCTGGGCACTGCCGGGGGGCAGCCCACGCGCCCTCCCCCCCACAGTATTTAGGAGCCACCCGCTACATCCTCAGTCACCTTTCACGGATGCTGAAGGCTACAGAGACGGACGCCAGCCGCAGAAGAGCCCGGACGCTCCCAGGAGACAGGGCTGCAGCCGGGCCCGGCCGCTCCTCCCGGGCGCTCCCGGCCGCCCCGCGGGACCCCGGCTCTGCCCACGGCACCGCACGGGTCCCGCCGAGGGGACACCTGCATCCCTGGAGCAGGATCTAAATTAAAACCCCACCGCGAAGCCGCTCCACTCCCCTCGAGYGCGCAGTCTACACTATCACAATTTGCAATCTGTTTCCAACTCAATTATTGTCTCCTTTTTTGCATTATGTATTGTTGGGGGAGGAAGCTCCTATAATACATAATAGAAGTCATTATGATAAATTATGAAAATGCCCAGCATGCGATTATTAATGCTGCCAACACATCGGCAATAGACAGTAATTGAATTCCCAGGTAAACTTTATTAAGCARGCATTAAGGTTCCTCCTTCAGTTATTGATGTTATGCTAGACCTTACTAAAAATATTGCATTAATAAAAGAAGCAAAAAAACAGCTTTAATAAAAAGAAATCAAGGCATAAGTAAAGAGCTGTGTTTCTGCTCATTGCCCCAAGACGCACAGCCAGGAACAAGCGGCTCAAGACCAACACTGAACTCGCCGGTGCTTCCTCTCCCGGCACCCTTTCCCTGCTTCCCAATGGTCCCGGGACAGCACGGACAYGTCTCACCACGCACAGACACCCACGGCAGCCCCACGGCCTCGCTCACCTACCCGGGCTGGGACTTTCCGGCACAGAACGCCAAGTTAATCACGTTTAATCAACAAACATTTATCATTTTCTTCCTGTCTTGGCTGTGCTAAGGGGAATTTTATTGGAAGCTGGAAGTATGCAAGAAAAACGTTTTTAATTAGTTCAGCTTAATTCTGTGCTTATTGAATGCAGTTCATTCACAGCGAATTATTCTGTAGAGATTCCACTTCAATCCAACACTGGTATCACCAAGCAAAACTCGGCCAATGGAAGCGCTACAACAGCGGCCACCGGCACCACCGCACACTGACACCCACAGAATGTGACACCAGAAACAAGGGGTGCCCCCGGGCACAGGCTCCCTCCGCGCCCGCCTCGGGCTCGCTGGGTTCCAGCGCCCTGTTCCCGGTCCTGTCGCTGCAATTCGGAGCTCGGGGCAGCAGATCCTGCCGGGGAAACCGGGGCYTCTGTCCCCTTGCTGGGGCAGGAGGGCAGCCCTCCCTCGGCCGGCCCCATTTGCCTCCTCAAYGGGTCAGGGCCTCGCACCCTTGGGCCGCGATTCCACGTGAGGTTAAGTAGCAGCYGGAGGGGTGCCGCTGGAGCCCGGGGGCTCCCCCACCACCCGCTCCCCCAGGAGCCCCGTTACCGCCGAGCCCGGGAACCGTTTGTTAACAAGATCCCTATACACCTGCAGAGCGATCGGGAGCGCATYGCAGCCGGGGCGACCTGCTCACGGGAGCCTCCGAGAGAACGCCCCGGGAGCTGCCAACTGGGACGCTCGAGAGCGGACCCAGATCCCCCGGGTCCCTTCGCTGCCTTCTTGGTGCTGCTGTGACGAGCCCGGCTCCTCYCAGCCCTCTCGCTCGCTGCCGTGCTGCTGAAACACGGCGCTTTCAGCYGGCACAGGACCTAGAGGAGCATCGCAGGGAAAACCCACACTCTTCCCGGAGCTCCAAAGCCGAGCACGAGCCAGGGCAAACGGGGAGGACRGGGCACTGCAGCTGGGGACACAGCTCATGACTTGGAGTGTAAAACGCTTCCTCTCCTCTTCACCTTCTCATTGTGCAGGGCACCTAAGCCCCCCAGCAGCCTGGCACTGTGCAGAACACCTGGACAAGGCAGGCACGAGAAAACACAACCCGAAACGTCACTTTCCGYGGTAAATTAGAGCTTGCTATTGCTGCAGCTGCTTCATTTTGAACAGATGCAACAGCAGACGAGCCAGCTGAGAGCTGCCAAAAGCTTTCAAAGGACAAAGTATTTTATGAACTAAAATCCCCCCCAAAGAAAGAAAGAAAAAGACAAAAGGGGTGAGGCAGCTCAGGGCTGCGCTGCCACGGAGCGGGACCCCGCCAGCGGACATGGGCAGTGCCAGTGGGACGGGCACGTTATGGATCCGTCCGCGGAGCGTCGGTGCCGGCGGGGACGGGACCCGGATCCCCCCAGGCTGCCCCTGGGCTGCCCATTGCCGGCTACGCTGAGCGCGGCGCGAAGAGGGAACACGGCCCCGAGACGCGGGCAGGGCACGGATGCGGAGCACGGCGGGACCGCGGAGGCGGCCGGGAGACACCGTCCCCCGCGACGCGGTCCCCACTGCGGTGTCGGGCACCGGGCCCGTGCCACGGGAAACCACGGCACCAAACGCGCCGAAGCCACCCGAGCCACCGCGGGAACCGTCCCGGTCCCAGCACGAGGGGCGGCCACGGGGGCTTCGCACTTCCACAGACACAAAAATAAGGAATAAACGCAGCTGAAACATGTTAAAAGCAAGATTAAGTAAATGAGTTGCACGCTGCTTTCCTTTTCCGCTTTTCAAGTGTGAACTGCACCACAACACTTGGGCAGCCGGGGCGGAGGAGACCGATACGGGGGGGCAGAAGTGGCCGCTCCCGGTGACACCGGGCGGGGAACCCCCGGGGGCGCCGGGACGCGCGGGGGGGGCA
>NW_020455532.1:254918-262264 GCF_003342845.1 Nothoprocta perdicaria | reverse complement strand
GGACCAGGCCCAGGCCCGGCCCCGCTCACCTGGTAGCTGAGCAGCTCCCCCACGTCCATGGCGGCCGCCGAGCACCGCGCCGCGCGACACCGCGCACGACACCGCGCGCGACGGGGAGGGCGCGAGGCCGCCACGCTGCCGGAAAGCGAGGCGGGACCGCCTGCCGGAAAGCGAGCGGCAGATAAGCGCCACGCTGCCGGAAAGCAACAGCAGGCTTTTTGCGGCAGTGGCGGAAAAGGGAGGGCAGCGCGGTAGGGTCCCCGCGGGGTCCCCAGGGTCCCCGCAGCCCCCCAGGGTCCCCGCAGCCCCCCGTGGCCCCCCAGGCCCCCGCGGCCCCCCAGGCCCCCCGCCATCCCGATTCTCCCCAGGGCTGCAGCGCAGCATTCAGTAACAGTTTCATCCAATGAAGGCGGTCGGAGCACAGGGACARAACATGGAATTAAAGGCAAAACCAGAAGCAAAATGGAGCATAAAGAACCCCGTGAGCATTAACGAGGGCCCGGAGGCAGCGGCGAGTCCCGGAGCGAACGAACGGAGCGGCCGTCGGCGCCGGGGCTGGAGCGGAGCCTCCCGCCGCCCTCGCTCCGTGCTCCGGGTCTCATTCCCAATAAACGATCGTACGGAGGAGCCCGGCTCCCCCGGTGATTGACTGAACACGCTGCGGCTCCGAATTGGATCAGCGGCGCCGGCCGCCCCGCGCCGTGCATGGCAATGAGGGGGTGCGGGATGCGGGATGGGGGATGCGGGATAGGGGATGCGGGATGCACGATGCAGGATGCGGGATAGGGGATGCGGGATGCAGGGCCTGGCATGCCGGATGCTCAGGCTCCGGCACCGAGCGGTCCCCACGTGCCGGCCCCGCGGAGCCCCCGGCAGCCCCTTCCCGCCGGCCCCGTTCGGCACCGCTGGCCAGGGAAGAGGGAACGTGCTGAAACTCATGCATTTTAACAGGTTCTCGCCAGCGCTCGCCGCGCCGCCGAATAAAAGCTGACAGGTGCAGCTGAGTTAATCAGGGGGGATAATGGAGGGAAAGAAAGAAATCTCACACCAAATTGCTGCAGAAATCATGAGCCTGGGCTCAAAACTATCCAATTAAATCGGGATGAAGCTTAAAGGGGAAGAGCCGCTCCCGCCGGCGCGGGGCCGGGCGGGAGGCAGCGCGAGGCCCTGGGCAGCGGCCGCTCGTCCCTCTGCACGTGCAGAGAGATGGGGCAGCGAGAGGAAACTGCGGCCAGACGCTTGGAGCGGGGAGCCCGGCCTCGGCCCTCGCGGTCCGCAGGGAATGCGGGAGCACATCCCGGAGCAAATCCTGAGCACGTCCCGAGCGCATTCCCGTCCTGAGCACATCCCAGAGCACATCCTGAGCACGTCCCCGTCCCAAGCGCATCCCGGAGCACATCCCGAGCACACCCCCATCCCAAACGCATCCCCGAGCACATCCCGAGCATGTCCCCATTCCGAGCACTTTCCGAGCGCATCCCAGAGCACATCGCAAGCACGTCCCGAGTGCATCCCCATCCCGAGCGCATCCCAGAGCAAATCCCGAGCACATCCCCATCCTGAGCACATCCCGGAGCACATCCCAAGAACATCCCAGAGCAAATCCCGCTCCCGCTCGGCGCCAGCCCCGCTCCTTCCCCTACGGGCCCCGCAGCAGCCGCGGGGAGGCCGGCGCTCAGACAAGTTAAAAAATGTGCATTTAATGTAGTCAGGGCCCATTACGGCGGCCGATGGAAATCTGCCGCCGTTATTGCAGTTTTATCCCTGATAAATCAGGCGGCCCGGCACGGCGGYGGCGCGCGCACTGTGTTAGTATTCAGGTCTCTCCGCGCTGATGGCTTCATAACTCCAGCCCTGCCTCTTAATTGCACCCGTAAGTGCCGAAATTACTGACGGGTAGAAGGCGGCGGGGCCGAGGGGGGCGACGCCGGCGGGCAGCGCCGGGCGGCACCGCGGGGAAATCACCGCGAGGCCGGCCCGCTTCCCCGGGGCAAAGTTTTAAATTAAAGGGGAAAAAACCTCCTTTAATTTGGCCGCGCGCTGGGATGCAGCTCAGCGGGCACGTCATTATCCAGCCCGGCAAGCGCGCCCAAAACCGCTCGCACTGGGACTGCCGCCCGTGCCAGGCGAGCCCGGGGCACCCGCGGCCCAGTTGGGTGCTGGTTCGGGTGCTGGGTTGGGTCCGGTGCTGGTTCGGGTGCCGGGTCGGGTGCCGGGTGCCGCAGCGCCCTCCCCGCTGCCCTCCCTCCCGCACCCCCGCCCCTCCCGGCAAAGCAATGAAATTATTTTTCTACTTGAGTAGTTTTCAATTTAGATTAAGAAAAATCTGTGCTCCGTTAGCGACGCCGCAGTAAATCACAAGCGAGCGGCACTGCGGGCTGACAGCCCGATCGCTTATCGGACGCGAAGCTTTTTTCAAGCTGACAGGCTGCGAGGGTGACATTGAGCGAGGGCGAGGGGAGCCGGGGCGACGGCGGGGGGCCCCCGCACCCACCGTGTGCCCCGGGGTCCCTGCGCCGCGGGGCCGGAGCCGCCCCCGGCTGCGGCTGCAGCACCCGCAGGGGCTGCTGCCCGGAGCCGTGCGGCGCCGCCGGCCGGGGCAGCGCCCTCCATCCCGTCCCTGCACGGAGCTGCTGCCAGCGGGGTGCAGAGCAGTGTGCGGGGTGCACGTGTGTCTGCATGTGTCTGCATGCACGTGCATGTGTGTGTGCATGTACRTGTGCCTGCATGCCTGTGTGCATGCATGTGCATGTTTCTGCATGCATGTGCRTGCATGCCTACATGCATGCGTGTGCAAGCACAAGCATGCAGCCAGGCCTGGCTGCTGCATGGCCAAGGTCCCTGCTGCATCCCCCACGTGGGTCCAGCCCCACGGCGCCAGCCCCGGGGTGCCCGGCACACAGAGCCCTTCCCGCCGTGTCCCGGCCCCCCTGGCTGCTCTGTGTCCCACGTGGGACGAGCGTTGCTGGTGCYGCCAAGGCCCCGCGCGCTTAACCTTGGTGGTGCGGCCGGGCGCGGGCGGCGGGGAGCGCCGGCGCTGATGGATGGGCGACACGGGCCTCGCTGACCTGTGCTTGTACGTTATCTGCGCTGCCGCGGGAGGCTCTTCRTCACGCCGACAGCTCCGGCGGGCCCTGCTGGCGGCAGCGCGGGGACGGCCACGGGGACGGGGACAGCCATGGGGACAGGGACGGGGCTGCCGCCACTGCCGTCCTGGCCAGGCGCGGGCGGGAGGCTCCACATCGACRAGCAGCRGGACGGGAAAGCTGCTCTGGGCGCSCTGCCCCTTGGCACCCATGGCCCCTTGGCACCCACGGCCCCGCGCGTCTGGCTCCCGTGYGCCGGCTCCCGGCATCACCAGCTCCCGGCACCAGCAGCTCCCGGCACCACTGGCACCGCCAGTTCCCAGCACCGGCAGCTCCCGGCACTGGCAGCTCCCGGCACCGGCATCACGAGGGCAGTCGCTCCGAAGCCAACAGGAACATGGAGCTGCAGCTCCGCACACAGCTGTTTATGGCAAAGGAGGCTGCTGGAAACGGCAGGCACTGTGCTTGTCTGCACCCTTTAATCTCCCTTCTGACCTTATAAACCATCTATTTGTGTGGAGGGTTTAAATCCAGCTCTTAAATCACCACCGCAGGTTTCACACCGTATTAATTCCCACTCAAGCAGATGAGTTTGGGGGTTGTGCTTTCCAGGGCCATGATTGCAGAGAGCAGGGGGCACCTGAGCCCCTGGCAGCCCCCCTGCTCAGGCCTGAGGTGCAGGTGCTCCTGTCGCATGCAGCTCCCACCACATGCTCCTGCATGCACATCACCCCCGTGTGCACCCGCATGCTGCATGGCACAGCACGGCGACGCATCATGGCACAATGCCGTGCATCATGGCACGGCATGGGGCAGCACGGTGCAGTGCATCACGGCATGGTGCAGTGCARTGCATCACARCACGGTGCAGCACGGTGCAGTGCATCACAGCACGGTGCAGCACGCAGCAGCACGGTCCCAGTTTGGGGCCATCAGACCCTGCCTGCGGCTCAGGGCCTCGGGGCCTGGGGCTCGCGGCAGCTGCAGCCGCTCCCGGCAGGAGCGGGATGCCAAAACGCTGCTGATTTATTGCAGAGGAAATGCTTAATTTAGGCGCTGTATTTAAGGGAACTAATTAGAATTGTATTAATATTTATGGGCCTTATGGCGAGGTTGATAGTGGGTGTTTGAGGGTATTAAGCGTTATCTCAGCCCGGGCAGCCCCTCGGGGCGGGAGGYGGCTCCAGACGCCTGCACCGAGGGCAGCGGCTGCAGGGCCCGGGGGCGCCGGCGGCCCCCTTGGAGCCRCAGCTGCAGGGATGGGGCCCGCGCGGCCGCTGCCACCCGCTCGCCGGCCCCTCCTGCGGCCGCCTGCGCATCCGCTGCCCTTCCCCTCATTTGTCTGCAAATYGTGGAGAAAAATTGCAGCCGCCCGCCCGCCCTCGGCGCGCGGTGATGCATGGCTGCAATCACAACCCCGTCGGGGGCCGCCGTGCTGCACCGCGCCGAGCTGCATCCTGTGATCCTGCAGGATCGCRGCTGTGCCATGGCCATGCTGCATCCCTTGATCCCAGAGCCCTGTGGCCATGTTTGGGCCATGCTGCATCCCGCAGGACCACGGCTGTACCAGGGTCGTGCTGCATCCCTTGATCCCGGAGCACTATGGCCCTGTTTGGGTGATGCTGCATCCCACAGGATCACGGCTGTGCCAGGGCAGTGCTATATCCCACAATCCTGCAGGATCAGGGCTGTGAGGGGACCGTGCTGCATCCCACAGGATCACGGTTGTGCCAGGGCCTTGCTGCATCCCTTGATCCCAGAKCCCTGTGGCCAAGTTTGGGYCATGCTGCATCCCGCAGGACCACGCCATGCCGAGGCCGTGCTGTTCAGCCCAGCCAGGTCTGTGCTCTGCACCGCTCCCAGCAGCTGCTCCCGAATCCGGTGCTTTCTGGAGCTTTCTGCTGTTTGCGCCRCGAGGCGCCGGGCCCCAGTACGGAGCCATGACGGGCGTGGGCAGCGGTGGGAGGCAGCGTGCAGTGCAAACTCCCGCGGGAGCCACAGTCCGGAGCAATCCTGGGGCTGCCCCATGCACAAAACCTGGGATCGCCCGGGTGAGCAGGGCCTGGCAGAGCGCGGGGACCGGGAGCGCCAGGGACGTGGCCCATGGGACGCGTCTTGGCCAGCAGCAGAGCCAGCCTCTGCGGCGACAACATCACGGAGCAACAGCCTCATCTGCTGGCGGCTGCCGCGCTCGGGCACGCGGGCGCCAGGACCCGCTGCAGCCCCGGACACCCGGCCACTCCGCGCTGYGGGAGGCAGAGGAAGGCGCGGAGGAAGGAGGGCACCACCGCGCTGCGCTGGCCGCGGGGACCCCGGCGTCCCCGGGCGCGGGCTGCCCTGCCCTGCACTGCGTGGAGCGGAGCTGGCCCGGCGCGCGAGCAGCCGCCTCGCGGCTCCCGGGAACCTGGTTTTTCCTGCTCCCCGCTCCTTGCTGTTGGGCCGCCCAGTGGCTCTGGGCCCAGGTGACGCAGGCAGGAATTTCCCAGCTGGGAAACCCGCTCGGCGGCACCCAGCCCTGGACKGGGCAGCGCCGAGCGCGTCAGCACCGAGCTGGTGGCCACGGCGGGGGCGGCTGCAGGACACGGCCGTGTGGGGACCAGGCACTGCGGCCGCCCCCCCGGCACCCTGCAGCCAGCCGGTGTCACCCACCCCCGCACCGGGTGCCTTGCAGCAGTGGTGGCACCACAGGACAGGGTGGCAGTGCCTGGTGCCCGTCCCYGCTCCATGCCTGTCCCCGCTCCATGGCTGCCCCCCACGGGGCCTCGAGCCGCCCTGCTCGAGCGGGGCTGCATTCACCGCCGCAACAGTAGCTGCAGGACGTGGGGCCGCCGTGCGGGACACGGGGCCGTGGGAGCCTGGGGCAGGGCTGCACCGAGCCCGGGCGCCCTCCTGCACCATGGGCTGTGCTCCCCACTGCCCCGGCACCCACTGCAGCGCCCGCCCCGCGGCCCCAGTGCGCCCGGCGGCCCCAGTGCGCCCGGCGGCACCCACGGCGGGGCCGGGCCGCCTCGGTCATCACTCAGGCAACGGCACGTCCCGGGGCCGGCAGGGCAGCCCGCCACAGTGCCGCGCACCCATATAAGCGGCCGTGCCGGGCGCCGGCTCCGCGGCAGCGCCATGAGGACGGCGGCGCTCCTGCTGCTGGGGGCCGTGGCCCTGTGCGCGCGGCCGGGCGCAGCAGCCCCCGCCACGGGCGGTGAGCGCGGGACTGGGGACGGGGCGCTCGCGGCGCTCGGGACGCTCGCGGCACTCGCGGTGCTRGGTGCAGCAGACCCTGCGCACAGAGCCCCGCGCCCCAGCTGCGGGGACGTGTCCCCATCTCAGCCCTTAGGAGAGCTGTGCTGCACCGTGCTGCACTGTGCCCTGCGGTGCTGAGCCGCACCGTGCTGCCCTGTGCTGTGCTGCAGTCCCCAGTGCTGCCGGGCCATGCTGTGCCGCGCCGTGCTGCCCTTTGCTGTGCCATGCTGCTCCACGCTGTGCTGTGCTGTGCTGTGCTGTGTTGCCCTGTGCTGTGCTGTGGTCTCTAGGGCTGCCGTGCCATGCTGTGCTGTGCCGTGCTTGGAGGGGTCTGCTCATCCATCCCAGCCGGCCAGCGTGCCGGGACGGAGCCACAGCGTTCCTGCCTCCTGGAAAACAGTGCCACCTGTGTGGGCAGGAGCCGGCCCTGCCACCTGCCCCGTGCCAGTGCCACCAGCCCCTTGGAGCTGCAACCACTGGCTGCAGGCGCCTTCAGCCGGAACGAGCTTCAGAGMCGGTGCAGTGCAAGGTGCCGGGCTGGGGCGCCCGCCCTGCGCCCTCCCTGCTCCCCAAGGCCGCCCCGCCGCCCCGTCCCCACATCCCGGCCTGGCTCAGCCGCCAGCGTCACGGGGATGCCGGCGCTCCAGCCGCGTGAGCCCAGGCAGCAATAAGGGCCGTTACCGGCTCAGCCAGCTGAGCAGTGCCATAACCTCAAAGGCAGCTCCGAGCTCGGCGGCACCGGCGCCACCCACGCCCGGGGCTGTGGGGCTGGGCCTGTCACCCCCACCGGGCCCTGCGAGCTCGGAGGGGCTCAGGCAGCCGCGGGGCCCGCGGGTGGCACCAAGTGTGAATGCTGACGAGAGCCGGCAGTGACACGGGGACGCGCGTCACCTGCTGAACAGGACGGTCCCAAGCGCTGGTGCCGGCGCTGCCAGAGGCTGGAGCAGCCTGTGCGTGGCGGGACAAGCCCCGCATGCACAAGCATGCTCCGGCGCAGGGCTGTGGGACTGCGGGGCTGCAGGG
>NW_020455532.1:241311-254548 GCF_003342845.1 Nothoprocta perdicaria | reverse complement strand
TGTGGGGCTGCATGGCGATGGGGGCTATGTGGCCATCGGGGCTGTGTGGCCGTGGGGCTGCAGGGCTGCGTGTCCGTGGGGGCCATGTGGCCGTGGGGCCGTGGGGGCCGCGTGGCCGCGGTGCCGTGGGCCGGCGCAGCAGCCCCGCGCCGCAGCAGCCTTGGCTGCCGTTCCTGCCGGGCAGGTTCCGCGGAGCCGGGCCGCGCCGAGGCTCCCCCTCCCTGGTTGGCAGCCAGGAGCCGGCAGATACCTGACACTCGGGTTGTGCAACGGCGGGGGGGCCAGGCCGGCAGTTCCTCCGAGCACCCGGAAGGCAGAGCCCTCCGCCCGCCCCGGCCCCTCCTGGCGACCAGCTTAAAGGCGGCCCGGGGCGTCCGGCCCTCACGGCACCATGCTCGCGGCCCGCGCCCCGCTGCTGCTCCTGGCGCTCCTGGCGCTCCGCGCCCGCCTGCCGCCAGCATCTGCCCAGAATGACACCAGTGAGTACGAACCGGGGCCTCCCGGCTGCGCGAGGGGCCGCGGCGAGGCCGACACCCCGGGGGCATCGGCGCCCCAGGCCCCCCGCCCGGCTCCAGCGCCCTGGGGCTCCGCAGCATCCCTGCGCTCGAGCCAGGCGCTGCGGGAAGCGTCGCCCACGCGCCCGCACAGCACAGCCTGCCCAGGGCTGCAGCCCGGGAGCCCTCATGTGCAAGCCAGCGCCCCGGGCCATGGGCTGGGACTGGGACCAGGACCGGGCAGCATCTCCACGTGCAGCTCTAGAGCCCTCAGCATCCCTGCGCGCCAGCACAGAGCCCTGCAGCATCCGCAGCCGCAGGGATCACCCCGGTTCAGCAGGGTCGTTCAGCCTGGCCAGGGCTGCAGCGGGGCCCTGGGAGCCCCTGACGGCACCCGGGGACTGCCCAGCACGTCTGCACCCAGCCCTGGGGCTGCAGGAAGCGCCGCCTCCATCGTCTGTCGGGCCTGGGAGCTCTGCAGCTCTGCAGGGTCCCCATGTCCAACCCAGGGGCTCTGCAGGGTCCCCATGTCCATCCCGGGGCTCCGCAGTGCCCCGTGTCCAGCCCAGCACAGGGAGGTGCCCCCGTCGCCCAGCGCTCCCCTTTGCCTTTCAGCAAAGGCCGGTGTGTGCCCGGACGCAGCCGCGGCGGAGGCCAACTGCACCCTGAGCTGCCAGTCCGACAGCGACTGCGAGAGCAGCCGCAAGTGCTGCCCGGCCGCCTGCGGCAGGGCCTGCCAGAACCCCAACGGTAACGGGGGGACGCGCTCGGCCCGGCCCGCAGGACCCGGCGCACCCGCCGTGCGCCCGCTGCATGCGCGAGCATCCTGCATCCTGTGCTGCATCCTGCCCTGCATCCCACGCTGCATCCCACACTGCATGCGAGAGCATCCTGCATCCTGCGCTGCATCCCACACTGCATGCTCAAGCATCCTGCACCCTGCCCTGCATCCTGCGCTGCATCCCGCGCTGCATGCGAGAGCATCCTGTTTCCCACACTGTCCCCGCGCTGCATCCCATGCTGCATCCCACACTGCCTCCTGTGTTGCATCCCGCACCGCACATGAGAGCATCCTGCCTCCCACGCTGCCCTCCCGCGCTGCATCCCACGCTGCATCCCGCACTGCATCCYGGCTGGGAGAACAGCCGGTGCCCGGGCGGGATGAGCTGGGAGCGGCGGGCGCCCGCGCGGTGCTGGGACGAGTCGGGATGTGGGAGCGGCGGCCTCGGTGCGGCCGGGCAGCAGGGATGGAGCTGGGGCTGGGGTGGCTGTGGGGCTCACGCCGCCTCCTCCGCCCTGCAGACAAGCCGGGCACCTGCCCGCCCATGAAGCCGGGCATCCCCATGCTGGGCTTGTGCCAGGACCAGTGCACCATGGACTCCAACTGCTCCGGGGCGCTCAAGTGCTGCCGCAATGGCTGCGGCCACGTCTCCTGCGTCACTCCGCTGCACTGAGGTCAGTGGGGCGCCAGCCACCCCATCAGCGTCCTCATCCCCATCACTGTTCCCATCCCCGTCCCCATCCCCATCCCCGTCCTCATCCCCATTGCCGTTCCCATCCCTGTCCCCATCCCTGTCCCCATCCCCGTCCCCGTCCCCATCCCTGTCCCCAGTCCTGTCCTCACCCTCATCTCCATTCCCATCCCTTCCCCTCTGTGTTCCCATCTCCACCCCCATCCCTGTCCCCATCCTCATCCTCGTCCCCGTCCCTATCCCCATCCCTGTCCCCATCTTCATCCCCGTCCCTGTCCYCTCCCTGTCCCCATCTCTGTCCCTATCCCCATCCCTGTCCCCACCCTCTCCCTGTCCCCGTCCCTGTCCCTGTCCCCGTGCCCGTCCCGCTCACGGCCCTGCCGCGCTCTCCTCCCTCCGCAGGCACCGCCGGTGCCAAGGGAGCCGCCGCCGCCCTCCGGAGCCCACGGAGCCGCCGCACCAATAAAGCCGCCTCTCCTGCAGCGCTGGTGACCGCGTGTCCCTCGCCRCGCCGGCCCTGCCCTCCCCGTGCCCCTCGCCGGGCGGCTGCGAGGCCCGGGCGGAGGAAGGCGCAGAGCCCGGCGCAGAGCCCGGCCCCGCGTCCCGGCCACTCGCGGCAGCGCTGGGGCCGGCAGCAGAGCTGCTCGCAGCGCCCGGGCGCAGCCGGGGACAGGGCTGCGGCTGCAACGGCCCCACGTCGTGGGCAGCCCCAGGGTGTCCCCAGCACCACAGTGGGATCCCTGCAGAGCCCAGCCGCGCTGCCCAGGACCCAGTGCCACTCCGGGGCTCCTGGAACATCCCATCCATGCCCTGGGCATCCCGCAGGGCCCAGCCTGCCCCAAATCCTCCATGCATCAACCGCTCTCTCTGGCCTCATCCCCACTCCTGCTCTCGTGCTCCCCTGGAGATGCATCCCGCTGGGATGGTGCCTGAACCTGCTGGGGACAGAGCAGGGCTCCCATTGCCCCGGACTCCGTGGGTCCCAGCGCATCTTCCTGCTCTGTGTGGCCAGAGGAGCCAGCTGCTGCTGCTCCCCCACCAGTGGATGGGGATGGGGCCGCTGGAGCTCCTTGCGGCTCCTTGCAGCTCCCTACAGCCCCTTGCGGCTCCTTGCAGCTCCCTACAGCCCCCTGCAGCTCCCTGCAGCTTCCTGCAGTCCCTTGCAGCCCCTTGCAGCTCCCTGCAGCTCCCTGCCCGTGCTGCATCCACGCGGCACAGAGAGCCGGGCCGGGCTGTGCCCGGAGCTGCCGGCCCCRCGGGCCACCAGTCACCTGGAAAGGGCAGCGCTGCGGAGGAGGCATCGGGGCGGCCCGGTGCCCAGCGCGGAGCCTCCYGCGGGATTGTTCGTGCTGGCGCTCCCACGGTGCCGGGCATGGCCACGTCCCATGGGAACAGGCCGGCGCAGCGTCCCCCCCGCCCCAGCAGGGTTTATATGCCGSTGGCRYGGCACAGTGCGGCACAGCACAGCACGGCACAKCACGGCATTGCGTGGCACAGCACGGCRCGGCGCGGCACAGCGTCACATCGCGCGGCACGGCGCCCCCGCACCTGCAGCAGCACCATGCCCGCCGAGCACGCGCTGCTCCTGCTGCTCCTGGCCCTGCCGCTGGGCTCCAGGGGCTGGGACGCGGCCCCCACGGCCACCCCGCTGCCACCGCCGCCGCTGCGCTGGCCCCTGCGCGGGCGCTGGCCCCCCGCGCCCGGCAAAGCAGGGGAGTGCCCGGCGGGGAGCAGGGGGCTCCCGCGGCCCTCCCGCATCTACTGCCTCTCCGACCAGAGCTGCCCTGGTGCCGAGAAGTGCTGCGACTCCAGCCAGAGCAGGAGCTGCCTCCTCCCCGCCGCAGGTACCCGAGCGCAGCGCATGCCCTGCGCCCGGTGCTGTGTGCTCTGTGCCAGRCACCATGACCATGCACCGTGCACCATGCGCCGTGCTGTGCTCCATGCACCATGCCCCATGCACCGTGCGCCGCGCTGTGCACCATCACCATGCACTGCATGCTGAGCTCCATGCACCATGCACCGTGCGCCATGCACGGGGCCAGGTCTGCAGCCCCGCGGTAGCAGCTGTTGGTGCCGCGGCGAGCGCAGTCCTGCGGGGCCGTGGTGCAGTCATGGTGCAGCGCACATCCCCCTTGCAGTGAGCCCGGGCTACTGCCCCATGCTGGGTGGCACCGGCGCCGAGTCCTGCGGGTCAGGCTGCCACAACGACAGTGCCTGCAGCCCTGGGCACAAGTGCTGCAGCCTCGGCTGCTGCGCCCGCTGCGTGGCCGCCCAGCCAGGTAGGTGCCRCGGCAGCGAGCGGCTCGCGCGGGGTGTCCCGTGGCACCCGCCGTGCCCCGAGCTCCTTGTGCCGCAGCCAAGCCTGGGCTGTGCCCGCGGCTGCGAGCCCTGCGGAGCGGCGCCGCCTGCCCCAACCGCTGCGCCGACGACCGCGGCTGCCCTGGTGCGCTCAAGTGCTGCTTCACGGGCTGCGGGCTGGCGTGCGCCGCCCCCCAGGCAGGTACCGCGTGGTGCTGGTGCGGGGAACGGGCGCTGGCGGCCCCGGGCACCGGCCGCCGGCCCTGACGTGGCCGCGTTGCAGCCAAGGTGGGCACTTGCCCCGCGGTGCTGCGCGGCTCGCTGGGACCCTGCGCGGAGCTGTGCCGCACCGACGGCGACTGCGCCGGGCCCGCCAAGTGCTGCAGCACCGGCTGCGGCCGCACCTGCAAGMTGCCTGTGGAGGGTAACGCAGCGCGCGGCCCCAGCCTCATCCCTATCCCCCATCCCGGCCCCGCCGGGCACCCCGGCCCGCTCGGGGTGCCGTGTGCCCGGCCCCAACCCGCCGTCCCTCTCTCTGCATGTGCCCAGCGCGGCCCGGGCGCTGCCCCGTGGGCGCCGGCGCCGCCGGGTGCCGCACGTTCTGCCTGCAGGACCGGGAGTGCCCCCCGATGCACAAGTGCTGCCTGCTGCCCTGCGGCCGGGCCTGCGCCCCCGCGCTGCGCGGGGCGGCCCCCGCGCCCGGCCCCGCCGCCCGCGCCGCCTCCTCCCCAGGCTCAGCCTAAGCCCGAGCTCTGCTCCCACTGCCGCCTCCCTGCTGCTCCACACCCACATCCCGGGCACCAGCAGCACCCATGGGCTCCTCGCTCCTCCCTGTGCCCTGCCCGGGGCTGCTGCACCCCAATAAAGCGGCTCCCGCCTGGCCTGGCYCCGTGTCTGTGTGCATGGGGCTGGAGTCGGGGGCGGGAAAACCAGGAACCGGTTCCCTGGGATTCCTGGCACCAGGAGGGCTGTCCCTTCCCAAGCRGTGAAAATTCTTTGGGAACTGCGTCCCGCTGCGGCAGCTGGAACTTGCAGCCGGGGAGAGCCTGTCCCCATCCCCGGTCCCTGTCCCGCCTCCGCGCCCCGGTCCCGCTGGTCACCCTGACCCAACTTGCGACGGCAGCGATAAGCAGGATGAGTGGCCGGGTGCCCGCGGTTCTGGGAACTGCCCTGGCCCCGTAGCCGGGGACCGGCCCCAGCAGCCCTGGCCAGGGCTTTAAAGGCAGCGCCGGCGCGGAGCGGGGTGCAGCGCCATGGCGGGGCCGGGGGGGCTCTTCCTGCTGGGGCTGCTCGTCCTCAGCGCCCAGCTCAGCCTCACCGCGGAGCAGGACAGTGAGTAACACCGGGGACAGGCAGCGCCTTGCGGCAGACCCCCTGGCACCGCCCGGCGCCCTGCGGCTGCGTGTCCCCATGTCTGCGTGTCCCCATGTCTGCGTGTGCCCATGTCTGTGTGTCCCCACATCTGTGTGTCCCCACGTCTGCGTGTCCCCACATGTGCGTGTCCCCATGTCTGTGTGTCCCCATGCCTGCGTGTCTCCACGTCTGTGTGTCCCCGCGTCTGCGTGTCCTCGTGTACATGTTCCTGAGCCTGCGTGTCCGTGTGTCYGCGTGTGTGCATGTCCATGTGCTGCGTGTCTGCTTGTCCGTGTGCATGTCCATGCGGCTGTGTGTTGCCGCTGTGTGTCCGTGTGTCAGCRTGTCCCTGGTGCGTGGGCGCGCAGCTGCGGGCCGGGCTGTGCCCATTCCGGGCGGGAGGTTTCGGGTCTTTGTTTCACGCCGCAGCTGCTGTTGGCAGTGGGAGCTTCCCGGCAGCTCCTCTGTTTGCACCTAAACACGGTACCGGTGCCGGCCGGGCCCGGGCACCCTGTGCCGGCTGCGGCGGGGCTGCCCCATCAGTGCTGCCGCGTTGCGCTGCGCTCCGCAGCGACGCYGAAACCCCTGCAGCCACTTGCAGCTCCGCCGGGGCTCCGGCCCCCGGCACTGTGGCAACCGCTGCGGCCGGGTCAGCCTGACCCCGGCCCTCACCCGGTCCCGGAGCATCTCGCTGTCCGTCCCGGCGCTGGCGCGTGGCACCGGCCCCACGTGCAGCGCGTGCTGGCTGTGCTGCAGCGAGGGGCAGAGCCTGGGGGCTGCCAGGGGCTGCGCCAGGGGCAGGGTGGGCGCACAGACAGGAGGGGGAAGCGCTGGGGAAGGGTGCGGGCAACRGGGAGGGGTGTTTGTAATGGGGATGGATACAGGCAGTGGGGAGGGGTGTGTGCATTGGGGAGGGGTGCAGGCAATGGAGAGGGGTGCACGGATCAGAAGGGGTGCGTGAGGAGGAGGCCCCTCAGCGCCCGGTGCCCGCGCGCAGGGCAGCCCTGGAAGCCGGGCTCCTGCCCGCGGGACTTCACCCGCTGCCTGCGCCCAGAGCCCCCGCTCTGCGCCAACGACTCCAGCTGCCCCGGCCAGCACAAGTGCTGCCAGCGGGACTGCCGGCTGCGCTGCACGCCGCCGGCCAGAGGTACCGCCATGCCCAGGCGGCCGCGGCGCGGACCCCACTCCGGCACAGACCCCGCTGCGGCGCGGCCCCATTGTGGCACAGACCCCGCTGTGGCGCGGCCCCATTGCGGCGCAGCCCCATTGTGGCACAGACCCCGCTGTGGCACAGACCCGCTGTGGCACGGACCCCGCTGCGGCGCGGCCCCATTGCGGTGCGGCCCCATTGCGGTGCGGCCCCCATCGCAGCGCGGTCCCCGGTGCCCGTCACAGCACAACCCCACTGTGGCCTGCTCCCCACCACAGCCTGGTCCTATTGAGGCACCGTCCCCATCTCAGCGCATTTCCCATGTGGAATGATCCACAACGTGCTATGATTCCCATCACAATGCAGTTCCCTAATCAGCACTGTCCCCATCGTGGCACAGTCCTCATTGTGGCACTGTCCCCATCACAGCACAGACCCCCTCATGGCACTGTCCCCATTGCCACACAGTCCCCACTATGGCACTGTCCCCATTGCCACACAGTCCCCGTCACTGCACGGTCCCCACCATGGCACCATCCCTATCACCACACTGTCCCCATCGCGGCAGTCCCCGGCGCCCACCGCACGGCAGCTCCGTCGCGCTCGGCCGGCGGCCCCGGTGCAGGAGCGGTCCCGGCTGCGTGGTTCCCGTGCGGCCGCACAGAGCCCGCGCGCTGCAGCGGAGCCGGGGCTGCCGCTCACGCGCCGCCCTGCCCGGCTGCGGGCACGCAGAGAAGCCGGGCGCCTGCCCGGCGGCCGCCCCCGAGGGGCTCTTCTACCCCTGCTCCTTCCAGTGCCTGGAGGACGGCGACTGCCTGGGCCGCAAGAAGTGCTGCGCGCTGCCCTGCGGCCCGGCCTGCCTGCAGCCCCTGGCCGCGGCGGGCGCCCGCAGCGCCTGCATGCTGCCCACGCTGCCGGGGCCCTGCGCCCGTGCCCCACGGCGCTTCTTCTACAACGGCACGGCGCGGCAATGCCAGGCCCTGCCCCGCGGCGCTTGCGCCCACGGCACCAACGGCTTCGAGAGCCACGACACCTGCCTGCAAGCCTGCGGCAGCCACGGTGAGGGGCTGCCCGTGCCCGGCCCCGTCCTCGCGGGGCTGCCGGGCCCGCGGCACCCACACGAAGCAGGCGCTGCCGGAGCAGGGAGGTGGCGGGTGCAGCCGGGCTGCCGCGGTGCGACGCGGTGCAGCACAGTGCGGCACAGAGCAGCACAGAGCAGCACAGAGCAGCATGGCATTGCACAGAGCAGCACGGTGCAGCATGGTGCAGCACAGCATTGCACAGAGCAGCACAGAGCAGCACAGTGCAGCATGGCATTGCACAGAGCAGCACGGTGCAGCATGGTGCAGCATGGCATTGCACAGAGCAGTGCGGTGTGGCATGGTGCAGCTTGGCATTGCACAGAGCAGCACAGAGCAGCGCGGTGCAGCACGGCACGGTGCGGCACAGCAGGGATCCACAAGCCTTGCAGCGGCTCTGCTCCGCAGGAGAACACGGGGAGTGCAGCGATGACGGCGACTGCCCCAGCACACAGACCTGCTGTGACGGCAGCTGTGTCACCCAGTGCCAGCGCGCGGCCACGGCCGGTGAGCGGGCAGCAACACGGCTCCGTGCCACCAGCAGCGCCAGGCTGCAGGCTGGGATGTGAGCAGGGCTGTGGGGACAGGGGCACTGCACAGGCACGGGCACTGTGCAGACATGGGCACTGCACAGACACATGTGCTGGGCTGTGGGCACATGGGCACTGCACAGACATGGGCACAGCCTGCACATGAGCTCAGGGCTGCTGGGCACGTGGCACCCCCAGGTCGGGCTGGGGAGCTGCAGAGCGGCTCTGGTGTGGGGAGGGGGCGGTGAGGACCCCCTGGCAAGGCCACCCCGCCAGATCCCACCCCCCCACAGCACCCCCCGTCCCACTCCCCACACTGGAGGGAGCCACCTCAGCCCCGGCCAGCGCGGAGCCGCAGCACTGGGAGCCACTGGAACAGGAGCCGCAGCACTGGGAGCCACTGGAACAGGCGCCACGGCACCGGGAGCCGCTGGAACAGGAGCCGCAGCACTGGGAGCCACTGGAACAGGAGCCGCAGCACTGGGAGCCACTGGAACAGGAGCCGCGGCACTGGGAGCCGCTGGAACAGGAGCCGCTGGAACAGGAGCCGCAGCACTGGGAGCCGCAGGAGAAGCCACCGCAGGACAAGGGGCCACAGGACCAGGAACCACAGGAAGAGGAGGAAGAGGAGCCGCAGGAGAAGCCGCCGCAGGACCAGGAGCTGTCGCACCAGGAATCGCAGGATGAGGAGCTGCAGCATCAGCAGCCCAAGACGCAGGAGCTGCCACACCAGGAACCGCAACACCAGGAGCTCCAGAGCCAGGAGCTGCAGCACAAGGAGCCGCGGCACCATGGGCATCAGAGCAAGGCGCCGCGGCACCATGAGCTGCATCACCATCACCCACAGAACCATGAGCTGCAACACCATGATCCACGGCACCATCACCCGCGGCAGCATGAGCCGTGGCATGAGGAGGATCAGAGCCAGGACACTCAGCACCAGGAGCCGCGGCACCATGAGCCACAGCACCATGAAACACGGCACCATGATCCACGGCACCATGAGCTGCAGCACCGTCACCCACAGAACCATGAAACACGGCACCATGAGCCACGGCACCATGATCCAGGACATCATGAGCCACGACACCATGAGCCACGGCACAAGGAGCACCAGAGCCAGGAGCTTCGGCACCAGCAGCCACGGCACCATCGGCGATGCCACCACGACCGGGATTGTCCGCATGGCAAGGCGTGCTGCAGGCACCGCTGCAGCGCCCAGTGCCACACACACCACAAAGGTGAGGGGCTGGCACAGCATGGGCACAGCGGGCCCAGGGAGTGGTGCTGCGGTGCCGACCCACTGTGTCACACAGAGGRAGCCGCCCCGGTGCCCACACCAGCACCGCGCCACCAGCGCCGATGCCACCACGACCGGGACTGTCCCCGYGGGGAGTTGTGCTGTGGGCACCGCTGCAGCACGCAGTGCCACGCCGGTGCCGCAGGTACCCGCTGCCCGCGGCGCGGACTGGGGCCTGTGCGGGGCCCCGCTCCCGCTCACCCKCTGCGGCTCACGCACAGGGCCCCCCGCGGCGGCGCCGGCCCGGCCCGGGGACACGTGGTGCCGGAGCGATGGGGACTGCCCCGGAGGGGACAGCTGCTGTGGCGGCCGCTGCGCCCGCACCTGCGCCCCGCCGGGCCCGGGGGACCGCGCCGGCCAGGCAGAYGTGCCCATGGCCGCAGGGAAACCGGGATTCTGCCCGGTCAGCCCCGGGCTCTACGCCAGCTACGAGTGCCAGGCCCGGTGCCACGGTGATGGCGACTGCCCTGCGGAGCAGAAGTGCTGCCGGCGCGGCTGCGACGCCGTGTGCCTGCCCCCAGCACGAGGTGGGGACCGGGCGAGCGGTGCCGGGAGCTGTGGGCCCCAGCAGGACCTGGTGCCAGCACCTCCCGCCCGCTGCTCCCAGAGAAACCCGGGATCTGCCCCCTGAGCGACGTGGCGGCGTCCGCCTGCCCGCCCGCCTGTGCCGACGACCGGCACTGCCCGGGCACGCACAAGTGCTGCAGCAGCCGCTGCGGCCACGTGTGCCGCGAGCCGGAGCCAGGTAACGTTGCGGCGGGACGCGGCACCCGGGATGCTGTGCCCAGGGTGCATGGGGATGCTGTGCTGAGGGTGCATGGGGACACCGTGCCATGGYTTCATGGGGACACYGTGCCATKGCTKCATGGGGACGCTGTGCCACAGACATAGGTCATGCTGGTGCGTGCCCAGTGCAGGAGGTGGGGAGGTACCAGGGCTGGCATTGGGGCTGGTGCTGTGGGGCACCATCCCTGCTGCGTTGCAGACAAGCCTGGCGAGTGCCCGAAGGTGCGACCGCGGCAGTCGCCGGAGCCGTGCACCGAGGAGGACACCTGCGTGCATGACCGCGACTGCTCCCGCCTGGAGAAGTGCTGCTTCAGCGGCTGCGCCATGCGCTGCACGCGCCCTGCGAGAGGTGAGCGGGGCCGCGGCGGCGCCCGCCGCCCCGGGCACCCCGCGCTCCCGGCCGCTCTCCCCCGCAGAGCACCCCGGGAGCTGCCCCGCGGCGCGGCCCTGCCGCCGGCCCGGCGCCCGCCCGCCCAACCAGTGCCTGGACGACAGCATCTGCGCGCGGGGCGAGAAGTGCTGCGACACGGGCTGCAGCTGGCAGTGCCGGCCCCTGCCCGCAGGTAGCGTCCGCCCGCCCGCCCATCCGCCCACCGCGCTGCCGCCGCGGGACTGCGTGCTCAGCGCCTGCCCTGCGCCCGCAGAGAGCTCAGTGCGGCCCGCGCGCTGGTGCGTGGAGCAGTGTGACAGGGACACGCAGTGCCCCCACGGACAGCGCTGCGTCAGCACCGGCTGCGACCGTATCTGCATCAACGTGCCCAGAGGTGAGGGCTGCACCAGGACAGGGTGCCCGGTGCAGAGAGATGCCCAGTGCAGCAGGGTGCCTGCGTACCCAGGGTGCCCAGGCCATGGGACACGTGGCACAGCACCCAGGTCCCCACGGTGCCAGGATCTCTGCGGTGCAGCAGCCGGTCCTCTGCCACACAGGCGCCATGGCARGCGGGGGCTGCCCCGTGCCCAGCGGCCACGGGACCTGCTTGGATCTGTGCGGCTCCGACAAGGACTGTCCCTGGGGCCAGCAGTGCTGCAGCAACGGCTGCGGGCACGTGTGCACGTCGGTGCCGCGCGGTAAGGCGGTGCAGCGGCCCCGCAGCCCCTGCTCCTGCCCCCAGCCACACCATCCCCAAATCACCTTCCCTTTGCAGATGCAGCGTGACGGGAGAGAGGTCCCCTATGCCCTGGTGGTGCCGCAGCTGCAGCCCCATCCCCTCACAGCAATAAAACGAGCGTGCACCCAGTCCTGCCGCCTCTGCGTCTCTGCAGCACTGCAGCCTGCGGGGGCACCCAGGCACCAAGCTGCGTCACCAGCCTGGGGCTCGGAGTGGGCACCAGGACCCGCTAGAGCCAGGCCGGGGTCTCGTCCCACCATTAACCTGTGTTGCCCCCATGCCGAGGCTGCTGGGCGCCGCCTGCTCCTCCCTGCCGGGCTGAAAGGACRAGACCAGAGCAGCTCTGCCAAGGGCTGTCCTGTATTGACCGCAGCAGCGCCAGGCAGGGCTGGCACCTCCGCGCTGGCTGCGCACGGGAGGAATGGGCGGCCGGTGAGCAGCCCCGGAGCAGCCCAGGTCCCAGCACGGCCACCCGCAGCGAAGGGCACCTGCCTGGGGCCTGTCGCCCATCACAGCAAGTTCAGGGCCACATCCCTGTGAAGGTGGCACCAAGGTGTGCAGGGGAATGCACCCAGGGTGTGCACGGGATGTGTAGGGGAATGCACTGAGGGTGTGCACAGGGGGACACACCTGGGCTGCGCACAGGGTGCGCACAGGGTGTGGATGGGGACACACCTGGGCTGTGCAGGGACCATGTACGGGTGTGCCCTGAGCCACCCCCAGCACGTGCACGGGATGCGCCTGGGAACAAACACACACGGGGGCTGCCCGGGAACACCCGGCTCTGCGCACGGGGCCGCGGGCGCCGCGCTGCTCCCCAGCCAGGGCCACCTGCAGCACCAGGTCCCAGCGCTCGGCAGCGGGGCCAGCCGAGCGTCGTGTCCTGCAGAGCCAGATCAGCCTCCCCGCGCCGGCAGGGCCAGACACAGCGTGGTCCCTGCGCGGCCGGGAGCCGGGAGCCGAGGCCACGGGGTGCAACTAGGTGCTGATGTGCGAGCAGGCACGCGAGCACTCGCCCTCGCTCTCGAAGTTGTTGCTGTTGCCGCCGCAGCCGCCGTAGATGAATTCCTCGCAGCGCTGGCTCGATGCGTTGTAGAAGAAGCGCACAAAGAGCGCCTTGCAGTTCCCGCACACCGAGGGCAGGTAGCAGAGGTCTGCAGAGCCCAGGGCCGGGGTGAGCCGCGCCAGGCGGCTCTGCGCACAGAGGCCCCCAYGCGCCCCGTCCCACACTCTGGCTCTGCCACCGCGTCCCATATGGGAGCCCCACATGCACCGTGCCCCGCTCTACCCTCCACGCGCTGCATCCCTCACCCAGCACCGGCTCCTGGCATGTGTAGCCACACTTGCTGGGGCAGCACTTGGTGTCACCAGGGCAGGCGTCATCGCTGGTGCAGCCAGGGCAGGGCCCGGGAGGRTGGCAGGGCTGGCAGTCGGTGTCGGGGAAGCCCACGGTATCCACGAGGTGGTAGCAGTAACCGGCCTTCTCTGCGGGGCAGCCGCTCAGCGCGGGGCGCTGAGGCTGCAGGGTCCCCGGCAGCCCGGCCCGGTCCCCCTCAGCCCCCCGGGTACTCACCCGTCCTCGTCACCAGCCCCGCTCCCCCCGCCGCGCCGGGCACCGGGGAGGGGAGCGGGGCGGCGAGCAGCGGCAGGAGGAGGAGGAGGAGGA
>NW_020455532.1:238077-240889 GCF_003342845.1 Nothoprocta perdicaria | reverse complement strand
GCGGGGGCAAGGGCGGCCGCAGCCCCCGGGGCCGCCGGTCTCCCCGGGGCCGCCGCCCGCAGCAGAAGCCCCGGCTGCCGCTCGGCCCCGCCGCGGCCCGGCCGCGCACGTGGGCGGGCGTGGGACGAAACCGGCCGAAGGGAGAGGGAGATTAAGCTGCTCCCGCGGCACGCGGCTAATTGCCAGCGCAATTACTGCTGTAATTAATTACCGTCCCAAAGGGGAAGTGGAAGGCAGGCAGGCTCTGCGGTGAGAGGTCGCGAGGCTGGAGCTGGCGCTGGAGGGAGGATCGGCTGTAGCCGCGTCCGCGTGGGAGGGGGCGGACAGCAGCGCCCCCACTCCGAGCCCTCGGGAATTCCCTCCGGAACGTGCACCCCAGCCCTGCTCCTGGTAGGAAGGTCGGCAAACCCAAGCCTGCAGGTTTCTCACAACSCAAGTAGTTACTGCAGTGACTTCAGTCCATTTGGATCGCGCACGCGGGTGTGTTCAGCTGCGGCAGTGGTGACACTTGTGCATGCGCCACTTGCACTGCACRCGCATGCACATGTGCAGCCGGCGCGGCGCTCGTGCTCGCACGTGCACACCCCGGTGCCGCTCYGCCACCAGAGCCGCCGCTCACACCTCCTCCCGGACGCTGCTCCAGGAAGGAGGCGGCAGGGAAAGCCCCAAATTGCGACACTCCAGGGAGCCCTCGGGGGCCAGGCTGCCCCTGGAGAGCCACTGCTGCCAGAGCCCCCGGCCGCGCTGGCGGATGCTGCCCACGGTGCAGGGAGAGCCGGGCTGGGAGCCACAGCCTGGGAGCAGGGCCAGTGCGAGGCCATGGACCATGTCGGGTCACAGGGCGGTCCCCGGCAGCCAGGGCTGTGCCAGGCAGAACAATGCGGAGCCGCTTGCCAGGGCTCCACGCGCTGCTCCCCGCTGCACCGGGCACACGGCCCCGAYTGCCACGCTGCTCCGTGCGCTGCTCCGTGCACTGGTCCACGCGCTGCTCCACGCACTGCTCCACGCTGTGCTTGGCCGTCCTGATCCCGTGCTGTGACACGGWGCCCTGCAGCACCCCACAGCTCATCCAGCTGCACGGGGCCGAGCTGAGCACCGGCAAGAGCCGCATCCCGGCCTTGCGCGCTCCGGCCGCGGGCAGCRGGAGCCAGAGCTTCACGCCCGGCCGGAGCCGCTGGAGCCGGGGCGCACGGGTCACTGGAGCCTCCTCCGGCCGGGAGGATTTAACGGCGCTGCCGGTGCTGGGGCGCAACAGCCCCACGTGGCCCAGGGCACCATGAGGCTCCTGCCGCTGCTGCTGCTGCTGGGGCTGCTCTGCCTCTGCGCGCGGCTGGCGGCCGCAGGCGAGCAGGGAGCGGGGCCGGGAACGGGGCTGGGAGCGGGGAATGGGGCTGGGGGCTGGGAGCTGGGCTGGGAATGGGACCTGGAGTGGGAACAGGACTGTGGCTGGAAACTGGGAGCCAGAAATGGGGCCAGGAATAGGGCCAGGAGCTGAGAGGGGAGTCAGGAACTGGAAATGGGTTTGGGAGACAGGCAAGGAATAGAGCCAGGATCCAGGAAGGGGTCTGCGAGCTATGAACGGGTCTGGGAGCTGAGAACGGCACCAAAAATGGGTCGGGGGGCTGGGTGGGCATGGGGCTGGGAGCGGGGCTGGGAGCAGGGCACGGGGCTGCGTCCTCGTTCGCGGGTCGAGGTGCAGGGGCCGGGGCCAGGACGTGCCCGTCTCTCCTCAGGTTCTGCGTAGCTGCCCCTGCCGCCGGGCACGGAGCGATGCCACCAGCAGGAGCCCCAGGAGCCCCATGGCTGCCGCCACCTGCCCRGCTCCCGTTGCCCCCATGTCCCGCCAGCTCCCCTCCCCGGGACCCCCGCCGCAGCCCAGGGATGGGGACAGGGATGGGGCTGGGGGCCGGCACTCCCGGGGCTCCCACGGAGCGAAYGCCTTCCCGCGGCAGACACGGCACTGGACACAACTCCCACAGGGAACACAGCGTTTAATAGGGAAGAGGGGCCTGTCCTGCCCCAGACCTGGCGAGGTTGGCGCAGCAGGAGGCCGAGGGCCGGGCCGGACCCCTGCCCTGTCACCCCGGCCTTCCTCGCCCCCTGCGCAGCCCACGGCCTGCGGACATTAGATGTAATCGCCATCATTGTCAACGTCGCCATCACCATCATCGTCACCACCACCATAGCCATTGTCGTCACCGTAATCATCATCATCCTCATAGTGGTAGCGGTCATTATCATCACCATCCTCATCATCATAGTCATAGGTGTTGTGTTCATTTTTCTCATTGTCGGCGTCCTCGTCCTCCTCATCATCATCATCGTCATCCTCATCATCATCATCATCACCACCATCGTCATCCTCCCCACTATCACCCTTGTCAGACTCCGGCTTCTCTCCCAACTCGGGTTTCTCCGCAGCCTCCGGCTTCTCCTCCTTCCCCGGCGGGGTCTTCTCGGGCGTCTCCGCAGGCGCCGCCGGCTCCTCCCCGTGCGGCTGCTTCCCGGGGGATCCCGGCTGTCCCCCGGTGGGGGTGGCGGTGCTGGCGGGGGGCTGCGGGTGGGAGCTGTTCCCGGGCGCTGGCGGGGGGCTCTGCCCGTGGCCGGGGGTGCCGGTGATCCCTGCCCGGAGAGGAGCCGGGGCGTGAGGGCCGCCCGGGGCCGGGGCCGCGGGGCCGGCGGGCGGGGGGCTCCCTCCGCCCTGCCCAGGCTCTCACCGGTGCTGCTGGACTTGCAGGGCAGCCACGCGCGGGGGCAGCGGCCGCCGGCCGCGCACTCCTGACAGCCGGGTGGACACGGGCACGGGGCGCCT
>NW_020455532.1:234132-237817 GCF_003342845.1 Nothoprocta perdicaria | reverse complement strand
CCGCGGGCGCCCCGCGCTGTGCCCCGGCCCCGCGCTGTGCCCCGGCCCCGGCCCCGCGAGCGCCGCCCGAGCGGAGCTCCCGCCGTCTGACACATCCTGCAAAACAACAACAACTTAAAACGCCCAAGGGAATCTGTGCTGGCTTTGGGAGGCTTTGGGAAGTGGACAGAGGAAATAACCAAAACATGCATTGACCGCAGCAAATTCTTAACAAAGAAAAAAAAAATTTTCTTTAAGAGTAAGAGATATGCTCTACATACAAGCACGTATATTTTTACGTGTGTTTATGAAATAAGCACATAGGTTTCCCTGTGCTCCAGGAACAAGTGAGCGCGCTGAGCAGCAGAGCTGCAGGATCCGCCAGGGAGCAGAGACGGCTCCGGCTCCTTGGAGGAGCGTGAGGCTGCAGTGCGGCCAAGYTACACACGTGGACACCCCGCGGGCAGGATACCCCTGCGGGGACAGCCGGACACCCAGCTGCCCCTGCAGGAACAGCCCACGGCCAGGATACCCCTGCAGAGACAGCCCGCAGCTGGGTTATCCCTGCAGGAACACCCTATGGCYGGGTTATCCCTGCAGGGACAACCTACAGCTGGGTTATCCCCGCAGAACACGCTTCCCCTGCACCTGCTGCAGACCTGGTGTCCGCAGCCTCCGGAGCCGCCGCCACGGAGACGGTTCCTCRGCCAGCGCGAGGGCCCTTCCCGCTCAGCACCCGTGTCCTGGCACCACGGCACCTCGTCCCTCGCCACTCGGCCGCAGGACATGGACATCCCGGCCTCCCCGGGAAGGGAGCCCCGGGCGCGGTGCGAGAGCCTCTCGGTGCCGGCCGGGCTGCCCCAGGGCTGCGCGGGGCGGGAGGAACCCCGGCGAGGCGGGCGGCTCCAGGGAAAACGCCCTTGGAGGGAAATTAAAGAAGGCAGAGCCAGAGCAAGCGGGACAATCTCTACGGCATTTGCCTGACTTTTAATCTTGTGCCGAATGCAAAGAACATAAAATCAAAGCAGAGCTAAAACTCACCTGGGTCACAAGGTTCCACAGAAATCTTTGATAAATATAAGAATTAAAAGGAATACCTAAGCAGACATCACTGAGAAGGCCCGCAGAGCCCCTCTAAGAGCCGGGCAGGGAGGGGGCTGCCGTACTTGCCTTTGGTGGGTGCCGCCTGCAGCTCCGCGCACAGGGCCAGGAGCCCCAGCACGAGGCTGCTCCTCGGCCTCATGCTGCCGCTCTGGGCGCCGCGGCGCCGGGCGGGATTTAAAGTCCCTCCCGGGGACGGGACGTGGTTGGCGACGGGGACGGGACGTGGTTGGCGACGGAGGAAGCGGCTCCCAGGTGACTTGCAGGATCCTCCCACATCTGCCACAGTCGCGATCCGCAGGGAGCCGCTCCAGCATCTCCTCCAGCCACAAAGACGCAGCGGGACCCAGAGCTGCCACCGTGGACAGGACAGACAGCACTGAGGGGTCGGAGGAGGAAGCTGAGAAGCTGGAATGCACAAAGACAGGGAGCAGCGGCTCCCCAAGACTTTGCCAYGGCCTTTCCGTGGGGATCTGAGCGGTGCTTGCACCAGGCTGCCGCTGATCCTCTCCAGACTCCAACTGCTAGAGCCAATCTAGGCACAGGTGTTGTCCCTGGTCCCAACCCCGGGGACTCTGTCCATGTGCCCCGAGATGAGGGCCGGAAAGCGCGGCCGCCCCGTCCGTATTGCCCAGACTCCGCTCTTTTCCTCCTGGTCATTCCGGTCAGTTCCTCGCCCCGGGGTTCATAATCCTTTACAAGGCATTTGCAGTCTCAAAGCGCTGGTGCACATTCCCAGTTCCTTGGAAGCTCTTTTGGAAGGAGGTGAAAGCGCCGGCTTCCAGAGCGGCCGCTCCACTGAGACCCTSGAGGAGGGGCGGCTGCAGGGCGCAGCGCGGAGCCCGCTTCCGACCGGCACCTGCTCCCCCGCCTCGCGCCAGAGCCGGCGCACCGAAAAACACGTGTGCTCCCTGCACAGAGCTGACTTCTCAAACTGCRGCACCACAGTTTCCTACCACTGCCACGTTCGGACTGAGGGACGGGTGGGAATTCGCACACAGATGGAAAAACCTGATGCATTTTCCCAAGGCTGGAGCTCTCGGCTGAGGCGCTGGCGGCCGGAGCGCCTCCCGCGAGCGCCAGCAGCCCCAGAGCGGCTGCAGCCTCTGGCACCTTTAGCAATAGCGGCAATTATCACTATTGCAGAACGGTGCGCTGGGCTGCTGGGCCAGACTCTGCCCAGAGCCGAAAATTAATCCCTATTCTCGCAATATAAGCAAAGGTTATGGACACATCCGGGGGAGATTTAAACAGGRAGAGGCAGCAGGAAGGGAGAGGCCCTGGGAATGGGCAGGGTGGTCACACAGAGCTGTTCTGGAGGCACTCTGAAGCCTTCAAGGACTTGGAGGGTTTGGCTCATTTGAGCTCTAACCCAACGCACGGAGCTGCAAGTTCAAGCTGTGAACACGAAGCCTCCCCTGGGCCAGGCAGCTCGGAGGGCGGCGCGAGCAACGGCCGAAACACGAGCCCCTCGGGGGAGCCTGCCCAGAGGCACGGAAGAGCCCCCTGCAAGGGGAGAGGACGCGCGGAGAGCCGGACCGGGAGCACGCACGGGGAGAAGCGGGCAGTTTGGGACCGCGACGGAGAGGAGCCAGACAAGCCGGCACCGAGCAGCCCTGGCAGGGCGAGGGCAGCAGCCCCAGCAGCGGGGCAGGCACCGGAGCCACTTCCCCGCACTAATCCTGCCAAAGGGMGCGCGGAGCGGCGCTGCTGGGATGCACCGGGAATGCACCGGGAACGCGCCGAAGGAAGGAGGGGGTTTAAGGATGTGCCCAGCGAAGGCAAAGGGAGCGCTGAAATCTCTCCAGAGCCTCCGAGTCSCAGGTCCAAACTGCCTCTCCAGGAACACTCACATCGGGAGCAATTGAAAAATTCAGTGTRCTGACACATTCGCTTCCCCTTTCTCTGCATCTGATTCAGGTTAAGCCCTGTTTAACGTATGCGGCATAGCGAGTTATAGTGTCTCCAATTCTGAGAGACTGACCTGCTCATATGAAGCTACTCTCAGGTCACACGGGAGGGCTGGTCGGAATCGGATTCTGCGGGTTTCCCGCCCCTGCTCCACTATTTCCTCTTGAATTRCCTGTGGGTCAGACAACAATCACCACGACAGGAGGTTCCAGCAACAGGGCACAACCCGGCAAGGACAGATCAGACCTGCGGGTCCAGGACAAGCGGAGTTTAACCCCACGAGGGATCAGCGTAGGAGCCTGACGCTATCCTGCACGCTGCTGCTTCCAAAAACCTGCCATCAAAGCCACCTAAAAGGCAGCGACGGGGACGGGGGCTCCGACCTGCATGGGAAGCAGACTCAGCACTAGAAATATGCCCTAAGTACAGCCTTGCGCGGCTCTTCCCGGCCGTGACTCAGCGCTGACGCCGCTTCCACGCGGCTCTTCCCTGTCGCCCCATGCGCAGTGCCGCGGCCGAGCCCGACCCGGCCGCCCGGGCGCCGCGCGGAGCCGTCCCGGGGCTGCCCCGGGGCACTGGGGACCCTGCCGCGGGACCACCCGGCCCAGCGACCGCCGCGGCCCGGACAGAGGGGCAGTCGAGCCCCGCGCTCCCCACAGAGCCCCACGGGTGCCCCTCTGTGCCCCCTGTACCC
>NW_020455532.1:228746-233297 GCF_003342845.1 Nothoprocta perdicaria | reverse complement strand
CGCCCGCGACGCGGAGCAGCAGCCGGGGCCGCCGGGCGAGGAGGGCCCGGGCCCGGGCGCCGAGGAGCAGCCGCTGAGCACGGTGCGTGCCGGGCGGGCGGGCCGCGCCGCGCCGCGGGGCCGCCGCTCACGCGCCTCTCCCCGCAGAGCCCCTGGAACATCATGATCAAGCACCGGCAGGTGCAGCGGCGCGGCCGCCGCTCGCAGATGAGCACGAGGTAGCGGCGGGACGGGGCCCGGGGCGGGTCTGGGGTCCGCGGGGCCTGACGGCGCCGGCGGCAGCTTCACAGACCCCGCGGTGTCCATGGAGCTGCTGCGGGCCGTGCTGCAGCCCAGCATCAACGAGGAGATCCGCGCCGTGTTCAACAAGTACATGAAGGTGGGAGCGGGCGCCGCGCGGCCGCCGCGGCCCCGCGCTGCTCGCCGCGGCCCCAGCGCCCCCGCTCTCCCCGGCAGTTCTTCCAGAAAGCGGCCGTCAACGTGCGCGACAACGTCGGCSAGGAGGTGGACCCGGAGCAGCTCATCCAGGAGACGTGCCGGAGCTGCCTGGAGCAGGTGGGCGCCGCGGGAAGGGCCCCGGGCACCCGCAGCCCTTCCCGGGGCCCTGCGCGCGGCCGGGAGCGGGGGGCCCTCGGTGCGCTGCGCCGTGCTCCGCGGCTCCGTGCCGGCCCGTCGCACGGCTGGAGCAGGGCGCTCCCGCGGGCGCTCCCGCTCGCGGCGCCCGTCGCCGGCCCCTTGGGCAGGTCCTGACCTCGCTCTTTCACACCGYGCTCTTGTCGCGGCCATCCCGACTCCGTCGCGCTCTCGCGTCCCTCTCTGAGCAGCTCTGCGCTTCGGAGCGCTCTGACCAGAGGTTTTGGCCAGGAACGCTTGAATCCCCGGGCCTGCAGGGACCAGCCCTCGCGCTCTCCTGGCATTTGAGTTCCGAGCTGTGGCCTCCAGAGCTTGCGTGGCCAGGGCCTCTCTGCAGCGCGAGCACCTCTGCACACACAGCCCCTCGCGCAGGAAAGGGCAGGGTGKCCGACACGGTCATCTCTGCGCTTGGGACCACATCTCCCTCCTCTTCCTGCAGGCCAAGCTGCTGTTCTCTGATGGCAAGAAGGTCGTCCCCAGGCTGCCCCACGAGCAGGCCCTGCCAAAGGTAAAAGTTGTTTTTGTTCCTGGTCTTTTGGCTTTACCTTTAGGAGCCGGGAGGAGGGCYCCGGGCTGCTTCGTTCTCTGCCTGTCCCTGTTGCACTTCGGCAACAACCTGCAAGCTGGTGCTGTCCCTTAAGAGCTGAAGGGTAAATCCCTGCCCCAGGTCCTTGTGCAGCGGTCGCTGTGATGGGGCGGCAGAGCCGGGAGGTGTTAGGCTGCAGAGCGGCAGGTCCCGGGGCGGCCGGCGCTGCTGGGGGCTCCGCGGCGAGGCGGGTTGGCCTGGGCCTTCCCCGAGCACGGCAGAGCGGGCAGCGGCCCCGCGACGAGGGCTGCTCTTCACCTCCTGCCTTCCTTTGCCAGCGTGCCCGGCAGGCGGACGAGGAGCTGCATCGGCGAGGAAGCCCCGTTCCCAAAAAGGTAGGGTGTTCCGCACAGGCACTTCCACGGTGTGGGAAATCTGTTCCGCATCCTTTCTATGATATAAGTGCATGCAGATGCAGGTGCAGCTTTCGGGATGCCTTAAGGCCTTGCTCCTGGGCTAGCTGGTGCTTTGCTCGTGGCTAAAGGAGCAATTTTCCCACTGGGGGATAATTGAAAGAGTTCTCTCGGCCTAGAGAAACGAGTAACCAGAGGATTTCTTCCTTGCAGAGAAAGGGGAGGCCTCCAGGACACAGCCTGGCAAATGATCGTGGGCTCTCGGGCATGGCTGCGTGAGTGTGGACTGAGCCGGGGCGCGCGCCTGGGAGGGCCGGGAGAGAGGCTGAGGGAGCAGGGGCTGTAGGAGACCTCTAAGGAAGCAGGGCCAGAGGAAAGAAGGGTCCAGAGGGATGGCTGGGAGAGCAGCATAGGACACGGGTAGCGGTGGGGTCTTGGCAGCTGGAAGCAGAGGACGTGCCCCAGGAATGAGGATGCAGAGCTGGGCACCAGAGCGGAACGGGTGTGAATGAAGGTGGAGCTGGAGGGCGTGGAGCTCGGCTCCCTGCAGGACTGGTCTGTGGGTCGGTCCCATGGAGATCTATTCTTACTTTGTTTTCTTTCCCCTCAGGTGGAAGCTCAAAGTCTCTGAGCCTGTGAGAAGGGAAGGACCAAAGGTATCGGTTGGCCAATGCTGCTGGGCTCTCCCTCTCCTCCCCTTTGCTTCGGCCAGCAGAGCCCTCCTACCTGCTGTGGGCCCGGAGGGCAGTTCTAAGCTGTGCCCTGCCCTGCGGGGCCTCTGCGTCAAAAAGAACGAAGCGAGGAGTGAAGTGCCTGGAAGCCTGTGCTTGTCTCCTCCAGACACTGGCTGGAGCTCTGTGGTACCGCCCKTTAGGAGACTTGGGCAAGAGCAGTAGCCAGAAGGATCCCACGAGTGCTTTGTGCCAAGGAGACAGCTTAGAGCAGCCCAGGGTGACATCATAATTCCCCTCCTCTTGGAGATTCAGAGGTTTTGGGCCACCTCCCAGGCCAGGGGGCGGTTCTGAGGTTCCCCAGCAGAGATCTGAGGCTCATGGAGCATTGGTTGGCACCAGCTTCATTTCTAATGTTGCCCCTTTTCCAATTGCTCTGTAGTGGGATCCATCCCGACTGACTGAAACCACAACCTTTGTGCTGGGATCTCGAGCAAACAAGTAAGGAATGGCCCTGTTGATGGAGGGTGGTGTCCCCCAGGCAGGAGCACACGAGACTCCTCCCGTCACTTCACTTCTCTGCCTCGGAAGCAGTAGGAAGGGCAGGGGCTCGGGGAGGAGAGGAAGGGTCCCCACGCCAGCCAGCACCCCCCTGCACCRCGCTAACACCTGCCTCCTGTTCCTGTTTCAGGGCTCTCGGGATGGGCGGAACAAGAGGGCGACTCTACATCAAGCATCCCCACCTCTTTAAGGTCAGCTGCGGCAGCAGGACGCTCTCCCCTTCAGGGCTTGCTCGGCAGCGGTTCGTGATGGGAATGGGCMGCGCGCGCTTTGGCTCGCGGCCACCCCCGTGTTTGTTGTCCTGCACCCGTAGGGTCTGGCCCGCAGCAGGGACGCGAGCAGGGGCCTCGGGCGGGCTCCGCGGGGCGGCTGCGCTGGAGCCTTCAGGCGCCCGCGGTGGAAGCGGGGAGAGGCGAGCGCGGGCTGCGGGCAGCGGCAGGGCGGGCAGCGGGGGGCAGGACAGCCCCGGGGCCGGGCCGCGCGGGGCAGCGGTGTCAGGGCTGCACCCTGCCCGCGCTCAGCCGGGCGCCGCCGCTCTCGCAGTACGCAGCTGACCCGCAAGACAAGCACTGGCTGGCAGAGCAGCAGCACATGAGGGCCACAGGGGGCAAGATGGTGAGTACGAGGGGCGGGCGCCRGCGGCAGCAGCCCCTGCCGCGGCGCAGCGTCCCGCGGGAGGCGGGCGGGGATGTAGCAGCGGCGCAGGAGCCCGCGGGCGCAGCGCCCGCCCAGCCGTGCCCGTGCCGCAGGCGTACCTGCTGCTCGAGGAGGACATCCGGGACCTGGCGGCCAGCGAGGACTACAGGTGAGCGGGGCTCCCGCGGGCRGCGCCYGCCCCGCCGCGGCCCCCGGCCCACCGCTCAGCGCCGCCTCTGCCCGCAGGGACAACGTGGACCTGAGGCTGGAGGAGCTGAAGCCCTTCGTGCCGCCCGCGTGGATGACCGAGAAGATGCAGAAGTACATGGAGACGCTCCGCAACGGCGGGGAGCCGCCGCCACCGCTCCCGGAGGGCCCCCCCGAGCCCTGAGCGCCGCCCTGGCCCCGCCGCGCCCCGTGGCCCCCCCCGTGCCCGGCGCCCCGCGCCGCCCTCCCAATAAAGCAGCTTCGCACCCGCCGCCGCTGCCCGCTCCGGGGTCGGGAACGGGGGGTCTGGCCCTTTAAGAGGACTTCCCGCCAGCAGGGCTTGCGTCACGTGTGAGTCGCCAATGGGGAGCCCCGCGGGGCGGGGCTGCGCAGCCGGGCGCTGTTGCTATGGCAGCCGCATCCCTGGCGAGCGGTGATTGGGCGGCTCGAGCGGAGCGCGGCGCCCATTGGTGGAGAGGTTGCGAGTTTGAAACGTTCAAACGGGGGCGCGGGAGCGGAACTGGTGAGCGGGGAGCGCAGCGGGAGCCGGAGCGGGACCGGGATCGGGATCAGGAGCCGGAGCGGGACCGGGACCGGGACTGGGATCAGGAGCGGAGCCGGAGCGGGATCGGGACCGGGAGCCGGAGCGGGAGCGKCACCGGGACCGGCACCGGGCGAGAGAGCGGGAGCCGGCGCGGGAGCCGGAGCCTGAGAGCGGCCGGGGCCGGAGTCCGGGCTAGAGAGCGGGTGCCGGAGCGGGGCCGGCAGCCGCAGGGCAGCCGGAGCCGGGAGCGGAGCCCGGGCGGGCGAGCGGAGCCGGGAGCGGAGCCCGGGGCGGGCAGCGGCAGCGCAGCCGGGGCCGCGATGGCGTCGCAGAACGCGGACCCGGCCGCCGTGGGCAGCG
>NW_020455532.1:223256-228231 GCF_003342845.1 Nothoprocta perdicaria | reverse complement strand
GCCCCCCGCCCCGCGTCCCTAAGGCGCGTCCGCCCGCAGGCCTACGAGGAGCTGCGCTACAAGCTGTCCCTGGAGTTCCCCAGCGGGTACCCGTACGCGGCGCCCACCGTGCGCTTCCTCACGCCCTGCTACCACCCCAACGTGGACGCGCAGGGCAACATCTGCCTCGACATCCTCAAGGACAAGTGGTCGGCGCTCTACGACGTGCGCACCATCCTGCTCTCCATCCAGAGCCTGCTGGCAGGTGAGCGGGCACGGGGACGGCGGCGGCGCAGGCTCCGGTGCCGCGGCCGCGCTCACGCGCCCCCTCCGCAGAGCCCAACGTGGAGAGCCCCCTGAACACGCACGCGGCCGAGCTCTGGAAGAACCCGGCAGGTGAGTGCAGGGCCGGGGGGCGCCCGGGCCCCCGCGCCGCCACCCCCGCCGCCTCTCTCCGCAGCCTTCAGGAAGCACCTGCGGGAGACGTACGCCAAGCAGGCCCAGGAGACCTGACCCGCGCCCCGCACGCCCCCTGCCACAGGATGGTTTTAAATTAATGCTGCAGTCCGAGCCGGTTATTGTATAAATAAATAGTGCACATTTATAACTGCGCCCGGGAGCCGCGGGGGGCTGGCGCCGGCCACGGGAATGGCCCGGCAGCGCCTTCCCACGCCAGGGGGAGGGGATGGGATGCGGCCGGATGCGGCGGGATGCTCCAGCCCTGGAATGCTGCTCCCGCCTCCCTCTGCGGAAGCTGGGACCAAGGGACAACGACCGGGACGGACGATGGGCAGTGCGGGGGTGACGGTGGCCACACGGCCCGCACGGAGCCTGGCCACCCACAAGGTCCGTCCGGGCCTCCGCGCTCCGCGGGGGGACGTTGGCTCCACTCTCTGCCCCGGCCCGTGCGGCCCCCCCAGCTCCCCGTCCTCCTCGTCCCCGGGCTGTGGGAGAGCTGGGGCCCCGCCAGCAGCCCGTCTCATGCGTGGGGTCCCCCAGCCAGCCCCGTGCTCAGCGTGGAGCCACCGCCAGCACGTGCACCCGGTGGCTGGGCTGGGCTGCAGCTCCAGGGCGCAGACAGCAGCACCCAGGGCGGCTGCAGCGCCCGGAGCTCCCGCAGCGCCGCGGAGCCCCCGGGGGCAGCGCCGACCACGGGGCTGAGCGGGGCGGCCGGCCCCACTGCGGCTCCCCGGCGCAGGGTGCGTGACCGCGGGCACCGCTGGTGCTGGGCGCGTGAGGGAGCGACGCGCGCGGGGCAAGAGATGAGCGGGGTGTGGGACCAGGGCCTGGGGACACGTGAGGGGCAGGGCGCGGGCAGGGGGTGTCGCGGTCTGAGGACACACACGGTGCAGGACAGGGCAGGGCTGCCAGGCCCTGGGGACACGCGGTGCAGGGTGCGCGGTGCAGGACGAGTGAGCCGTGGGTGCTGTGCCCGGGTGCAGGATGTTCGGGGCTCCCACGCACCCCGGGTGCCGCATCCACCACGTCCCTCCCCACATCCCGTTCCTGCCAGCACGGAGCTGGTGCACGCTGCTGCCCAGCGCACGCTGCTGCGGCGCCGCCGTCCACGCCGTCCRCTCGGGGCAGCCGCGCCAGCCCCCGCCGGCTGCCGCCTCCGCTGCTGCTCCCGCTGCGCACAGAGGCCCCGGGGAGCGGGACGGGATGTCCAGCATGGGCCCCCCCGGCACCCCAGCCCCCCCCAGCGCCCCGGCCCCTGCTGTGCCGGTGCCCTAAGCCGTGGGCAACGCGAGCCCTCAGCTGGCAGCAGCCCAGGAGCCCGGGACACCCAACGGCCCCCGGCACCGACCCGGCAGGGCGGCACCGGCCCCTGCGCCCTCCTCTGGCCCGTGTCCATCCCAGCCCCCAGGCCCRTCCCGGGCCCCTCCACCCCAGCCGCCTGCAGGGCCCGGGTGCCCGCGGGAGAGCCCAGCAGCAGCTCCAGCCGTTTCCCCTTTTAATGAGTCTGAGTCTAAGGCGCGGGGAGCCCGAGGCCGCCGGGCACGGGACGGGCAGTGCCCGGCGGGCAGGGCTGTCCCGGTGCCGCGGGCCCGGCGGATCCGGCACCGCGGTGCTGGGACGTGCTGCCTCCCGCGGCCGGCGCGGAGCGGGGCCGCGGCAGCGGCGCCCCGGGAATGTCTGGTCCTTACTGCACCCCCTCCATCATCTTGAGGAACTCTGAGGGAGAGGAGCCACACACGGGTTAGCACTACAGGCTGGGCTCAGCGCCACGGGCCGGGCTCAGCACCACAGGCTGGGCTCAGCGCCATGGGCCGGGCTCAGCACCACAGGCTGGGCTCAGCGCTGCCGTCCGGGCCTGGAGCCGCGCTCACCATCAAAGTCGATGCGTCCGTCATTGTTCTTGTCCGAGTCCTTCATGAGGTCCTCGATCTCCTCCTCGGTGACGTGCTCGCCCGTGGCCCGCAGGATCTCACCCAGCTCCTCCATGTCGATGAAGCCATCCGCATTCCTGCAGGACGGGACGCGGTGCCGTGCGTGGGGCCGGGGGGCGGCGCTGCCCCCGCACGGGCGCCACTCACCTGTCGAACACGCGGAAGCAGTTGGCCAGCTCCTCCTCGGACTTGCCCTTGGCGTCCTCCTTCATCTGGCGCACCATCATCACCAGGAACTCCTCGAAGTCGATGGTGCCGCTGCCTGCGGGCGCCAGGGTGGTGTGAGCGGCACGGCACAGCGCGGCGCCCACCGCCCCCGGCCCGGCGCCGCTCACCGTCCTCATCCACCTCCTCGATGATGGCATCCAGCTCCTCCTTGGTGGGGTTCTGGCCCAGCATGCGCATCACCGTGCCCAGCTCCTTGGTGCTGATGTCCCCGCCGCCGTCCGCGTCAAACATGTCGAAGGCGGCCTTGAACTCTGCGGGAAGGGGGCGTGGGGCGGCGCGCGGGGAGMCGGCCCCGCCGCCCCCGGCCCCCGGGCGCACCTGCGATCATCTCCTCGCTGAGGAAGGCACGCGCCTCGGCCTGCTGGTCCGTCTGCGGGCGAAGGGCTCGGTCAGCGCCGGCCGCGGGCGCAGGCGGGTGCCAGCCCCCCATGTCCCCAAGGAGCCCCAGCCTGCAGGTGATGCCGCCCGTGGGGCGCGCGAGCCCCGGGCATCCGTGCGGGGCCCCATCCTGCCCGGGGGCCGCGGTCCCCACCGCACAGCCCCGGCATCCCAGGCGGGCCCRGCTATTTTGGGATCTCCTTGGCGCCCCTTATAGGGAGCCGTGGGGCCGCGGGCACCTGTCGGCCCTGGATCGAGTTTCTCCTGGAGTGGCGGCCACGGAGCCGCCTGTCGCATGACCCCGCGCTCAGTTTACAGCCCCGGCCGGCACCGCCACGTCCCTGCGGTCCCCACGGCGAGCGGGGACCCCGGGTGGCTGCATGACCCATCCCCGCTCCGCGCGCTGCCCCTGCCCGGCCCCGCAGCCCCACAGCACCACCAGCCCCGGCCGCGGCGCTGGCAGCACCCGGCGCTCCGGTATCCCGGGATACAGCCGTGGCAGCACCCGCCCGCAGCGCCCGCTCCCTGCGCGCCGCCCCGGCGCTCGCCGCCCCGCGCTGCGCTCACCATTGATGCCATCTGCCTCCCCGAGGGAGTCACCGCCACCGGCACCGCGAAGCCCCCGACGCTGCGCGCTGGYCCTGGCGCCCCAATTTGTAGTGTCCCCGCGCTGCGCCCACCGCCCRCAGCCTATCAGCGCCCCGGCGCCGGGCCGGCCCCGCGCGTCAGCACCGGGCGCATTTTACCTAATTTAGCCAAGGCGCTATTGGCCAGCGGCGGGGGATTAGCGGCGGGTCCCCGGCCACCACGGAAATTCAAGCCCGGCGGGGAGGGACACCAGAGGCTGGACGGGCGCGAGGCTCTGCCCCCTGCGCGGCGCCCACCACCCGGCCAGGAGGGGGTTAAAAATAGCCCCGAGCAGGCGGTGGCGCCTGGAGCGGCCTGGAGCAGCCTGGAGCAGCTGGCGCTGGCCCAGAGCAGCCCCAGCGCGGCCGGTGCTGCCCTGGAGCAGCCCCAGAGCTCCCAGCATCGCCCAGCAGCTCCAGGCACCACTCCAGAGCAGCCCTGGAGCTGCCGGCGTCGCCCTGGAGCAGCCAGCATCGCTGCGGAGCGCCGGGCACTATCGCAGAGCCTCGGTCATTGCCGGCTCCAAAGGTGCCTCCCAGCCCTTGCAGCCGGGCTGGGCAGCAGCCCCCCGGGGGGTGCGGAGCCCCCGGCCCTGGGGACGTGGGTCCGGCCCATGACACAGGGCACTGGCTGCAGCCGCCGGGCTCAGCCCGGCCGTTTGTGCCACAGGGAGATGAGCCAGAGTCCCCGGCACCCCAAGGAGAGCAGAGCGTCGGGCTCTGCTCGGGGCACCCTGGCGCCAGAGGCCTGTCCCAGCCCGGGACCTCGCTGTCCTCCTCGAGRCCAGGGCAATGTCCCCATCCCAACGCAGGGGGCACCGTCCCCGTCCCAGCCCGGCAGCACCCGGTCCCCAAGGCAGCGCAGGCCGCCTGGGGAGCAGAGGCGGCCGCGGCCGGAGCGATGGGAGCAGCTGGGCCAGTTCCTCGATATTAATAGACATGCCCAAGAAAGCGGCAAGGAGGCAGCAGCCCTGGCACTAAATAAGGCAGGGCCGGCAGCTGGCAGGGGGCGGCAGCCGTGGCGAAGGGCCCAGCCGAGCCGGGCGCCGGCGGGGGCATCCGGAGTGGCTCCGGAGCGGCTCTGCGCTGGGCAGGGTGCTGAAGGCAGCTGCCCTGGGCTGTGCGCACCCGGACGGTTGCTCCAGACYGGGGCAGCCTGTGCTGTCCAGAGCRGCTGCGCTGTGTGGTGTGAGCCCGGCCGTGCGGCACCGGGCTGGGCCGTGCAAGGGGGACGGTGCCAGGCCAGGCTGTTCCAGGCAGGCTGTGCAGCCCCATGTCAGGCTGTGCAGTCCCATGCCCGGCTGTGCAGCATCACACCAAGCTGCACCAGACTGTGCTGGGCTGTGCAGTGCCATGCTGGGCTGTGCCGGGCTG
>NW_020455532.1:218899-222056 GCF_003342845.1 Nothoprocta perdicaria | reverse complement strand
GGGGGCTGCTGGCCCGGCAGCTGCAGGAGCTGTGGCGGCGGTCGCGGGGCGGCCGGGCGCCGCCGCCGCTGCTCTTCGAGGTGTCCAGCGCCAGCGTGGTGAGCGAGCGCTCCTCCAAGTACGTGGTGAGTGCGCGGGCGGCCGCGGCGCCCGCCCGGCCCTCACCGCTCTCTCTTCCCCCCGCTGCGCGGACGCTGCCGGCGGCTCAGACGGGCCTCAGGTAACGGCCGGGCCCCGCGCAGCCCCCGGCGCCGGCAGGTCCCGCCGCCGCGGGAGAGGCCGCGTTGCCGCGCGTCCCGCCGCCTCACGGCCGCCTCCGCCCGCAGCTCTACACCATCTACCTGATCCGCTCGGGCCGCGCGGACAAGGCGCCCGCCGCCATCACCCGGCGCTACTCGGACTTCGAGCGGCTCAACCGCCGCCTGCGGAGGCGCTTCGGCTGCGACATGGCCGGCGTGGCCTTCCCCAGGAAGAGGCTGCGCCGCAACTTCACGGCCGAGACCATCGCCAAGCGGAGCCGCGCCTTCGAGCAGTTCCTGTCGCACCTGCACTCCATCGCCGAGATCCGCCGCTCCGCCGAGTTCCTCGAGTTCTTCCTGCTGCAGGAGCTGCGCGCGGCGCAGCGCCTCACCTGCACCGGGCTGTACCGCGAGGCGCTGGCGGCCTGGGCCAACGCGGCGCGGCTGCAGGAGCGCCTGGGCGCCTGCCACTCGGGCCGCTTCCTGGTGACGCTGGCGGGGCTCGCCGTGTGCCACCAGGAGCTGGAGCAGCTGGGCGAGGCGCACGGCTGCTGCGAGCAGGCGCTGCAGCTGCTGGCGGCGCAGGACAGCCACCCGCTGCTGGCGCCCTTCCTGCAGGCGCACGTGCACCTCGCCTGGAAGGTGGGCAAGGACAAGCGGCGCTCGGAGGCCCGGCTGCAGGAGCTGCAGGACGCGGGGCTGCCGCCGCAGCCGCCCTCGCTCAAGGAGTGTTTGATCAAGGAGGCTCTGGACTGAGCCCCGCTGCGCGGTGCCCACAGCAGYGCCACGCGTGGGGATGGGGCACGGCGCAGAGCCGGGGGCGCGGGAGGATGGGGGGACATCGGCACAGGGCTGGCCTCGCCGGGCAGCCGCTGCGCCAGGAAAAGCACCTTCCAAAGCCCGTTCACGGCTCCGCGAGGAGCCGGCGCCTCCGCGCACGGGAGCGCCGGGGAGCAGGTGGGAATCGTGGCGGGGACGCGCTGGCACCGCGTGGAAGGAACCGGCTGGCTCCTGGCAGAGGCTGGAGTTCTTGCCAGGAACTTCCCATAAAACGTAGATGAGAATAATAGAAAAGCCTTTATTAAATGCAGTGTTGCCAGGAGGAGGGAGGGGGCTCCTCCTGGTCGCCTCTGCGCAGCTTGGCTGCCCCAAGGCCTCGCGCACAGGGCACAGACTGGCAGGAGGCCCCGGGGCCGGGATGTTGCCGCTTCCCTCCACTTGCCCAGGGCTTCGGGAGCCCTCGTCCCGACAAGGACCCTGAGGGGCGCGAGGGCAGGGGACGCACATGGCCGGGGCGCAGCCCATTCCCAGGCCGCCCTGGCACCAACCCCTGCCCGTGGGGAAGCTCCCGAGGAGCCGGGCACAGAGCGGGTCAAACTCCAGGGCCCGGAGCTCAGTGCTCATGTGACGGTTTTATTTAAGGTAGGTGAGGGGTGGYGGAGGAAGGTGTAGGGCTGCGTGCTGTGCGGTAACAGCCCAGAAACGCTGATGCCCCCGCAGTCCGTGCGGGGCCGCGTGCCCCGTGCGCCGGGCGCTTCTCCCCGTGGCTCGGGCCGCGGCTSCTGCAGCCTCCCCGGGGYCGACGGCGCCCTCACGGCCGAGGCGCTGGCGCAGCCGCCGCCGCCTTCCTCGCTAGAGCTTGCTCTGCTCGGGCTCCTGCGCCACCCTGATGACGCCCTCCTGCGCGCAGGTGACCGCCAGGACGCCGTCCCTGCGCCACAGCCGCCCGTGCACGAGCGCCCGGCAGCCGCCTGCAGCGAGCGCCCGTCAGCGCGGCCCGTGGGTGCCGGGCGCCCCGCCAGCCCCCCGGCCACTCACCCGCCCAGGGGCTCTCGCACTCRTACAGCATCCAGTGGTCGGCGCGGAAGGGCGCGTGGAACCACATGGAGTGGTCGAGGGACACCATGAACTGGACGCGGTGCTGGCGGTGGGGCAGCAGCGCCGTGCCCAGGAAGGCGTAGTCCGAGATGTAGGCGGCCACGCAGCAGTGCACCTTGGCGTCGCACTCCCCTGCGCCGCCAGCGCCGCCGCTCGCTCAGGGGACCCCGCGCTGCCACCGGGCCGCCCGCCCCGCGGGGCCGCGGCGCCCCCCGCCCCGCCGGCACCCACCGATGTAGCCTCGCGCCCGCACCCAGAAGAGGAGCTTGGGCTCCTGCGCCTCYGAGCACAGCATGCCCGGCGGGTTCACGGGCTTGATGTCAATGGGCACGTCCTTGGCCTCGATCTTGGTGAGCTGCTTCCTGTACCGCTCCGCCAGGTCGGGGTTCCTTCGGGGCGAGAGCGCGGCGCGGTCGGCGTGAGGCCGGGGGCCGGCCCGGCCGTGGCTGCGGCCGCGGCCCCGCTCGCTGCTCACTGCAGGTAGGTGCGGACGAGCTGCTCCTGCGTGAGCAGCGCCTCGGGCGGCGGCGCGGCCGGCATGCTGCACTGGTGCCGCACGGGGCTCTGCTGCGGCAGCTGGAAGGACGCCTGGCAGATGAGGATGGGCTGCCCGTGCTGAATGGCCTTCACGGAGCGCACCGAGAAGCTGCGGCCCGTGCGCGTGCGCTCCACCTCGTACAGCACCGGCACCTTGGGGTCCCCTGCGGCGACAAGAGCCTCCTGCCGCGCGGCCCCACGCGGCCGCACCGACCGGCCACGGGCACGGGGACACGGCCCGACCCGCGCATCCTCCCAGCGCCCCCCGGCCCGGTCCCGGTGCCGGTGCCGGTGCCGGCCCACCTGCCCGCACGAAGTAGCAGTGCAGCGAGTGCGCCTGGAGCTCGCTGCCCACGGAGCGCGCGGCCGCCACGAGCGCCTGGCCCACGATCTGCCCGCCGAAGAGCCGCTGCGTGGCGGGGACCCAGTGGTGGCGGCCCCTGCGGCGGCGCCGCCGTCAGCGGCCCAGCCGGTCCGGCCCGGCCCGGTTCGGCCCGGCCCGG
>NW_020455532.1:212492-218613 GCF_003342845.1 Nothoprocta perdicaria | reverse complement strand
CAATCGCCGGCCGCGCCGCGCCGGTTGGACGGCGGCCCCGCAGGAGACGCCTCTGATTGGCGCGGCGCGGCGGTGGGCGGCACCACGAAGGTAAACACACGCGGTGGTCGCTCCCGTTTAGGAGCCGGCGTTGTCCCCTCGCTCCGCCCTGCGGTTCCGGGCGGCTGCCGGTGTCCCGAGCCCGCGGGGACCGGACTGGACCGGGCCGAACAGAACCGAGCCASACCGGGGCACGGCGCGGCCGCCTCGGCTCCGGCGCTGCCCCTCCAGCCGCTGCCGGGGCCCGCAGCGCCTCCCCGCGCCGGCTCGAGCCCTTCCCGGGCCGGAGCGGCCTCTCCGCGCGGAGCCCGGCAGTGCCGAGGGCGCCGGGGCTCCCCGGTCCCGTGGGGCTCCCCGGTCCCGTGGGGCTCCCCGGTCCGCAGGGGCTCCCCCGTGTCCCGCGGGGCTCCCCCGGTCCCGCGGGGCTCCCCGGTCCACAGGGGCTCCCCCGTGTCCCGCGGGGCTCCCCCGGTCCCGCGGGGCTCCCCAGTCCACAGGGCTCCCCTTGTCCCGCGGGGCTCCCCTTGTCCCGCAGGGCTCCCCGGTCCACAGGGCTCCCCGGTCCACAGGGGCTCCCCCATGTCCCGCAGGGCTCCCCCGGTCCCGCAGGGCTCCCCTTGTCCCGCAGGGCTCCTCGTGTCTCCTCAGTGCCATGCAGGGCTGCCGGGGCGACATCCCCGCTCCCTGGCTGCCCGTTGCCTTCGGGGCTGCCGGGGAGCTCCGCGTGGCCAGGCCGCCCTTGGGGGCCATTGGGGGCCMTTGGGCCCCGTTTTCCATCCCGGTTTTGCCGCGAGCGCGGCCGCCCGCGCACGCGGATCCGCCTGGCGGCGCCTCGGCCCCGGCATGGCGCAGAGGGTGTTCATCTGCTCGCAGGGGTTGTTCTGCACACAGAGGGTGTTGCTCTGCACACAGARGGTGTTGCTCTGCTCGCAGGGGTTGYTSYKCWSMYMGMRGGKGTTGYTCTGCTCGMAGGGATTGTTGCTCTGCTCGCAGGGGTKGTTGCTCCGCTCGCGGCAGCTGCTCTTCATTCCTGGCCGCGAAGGCCGCCCTCGCTCCCTGCGCAGCTCTGTTTACTCGGCGGAACAGGACGGGCCCTGCGGGGAGGTCAGGGCAGCGCAAACAGCCCGGAGCRGCGCCCGCAGCAGCGCTTTGAAGTCCCGGCCTTGGGGAGAGGGTGAAGGAGAGGGAGAGATCCCAGGGGAGCAAACAGCCCCGAGCCAGCGCTGGGGAGTGGGGCGGCGAGCGGCAACGGCGGGATGGGATGGGGACGGGATGGGGACATTAATCTGGTCCCCACGTGCTCTCTGTGACCGCGGGCACCAGGATGGGGATGGGATGGGGACAGGACAGGGATGTCAGCCCTGTCCCCACGYGCTCTCTGTGACYGCGGGCACCAGGATGGGGAYGGGATGGGGACAGGACAGGGATGTCAGCCCTGTCCCCACGYGCTCTCTGTGACCGCGGGCACCRGGGTTTTGGCAGCGCCAGCCCCTGGCGGGAGTGGAGCTGCGTGGCTGGGGATTCCCTCTGGCCCAGGGTTTGGTAGCCCTGTCTGGAGGTGCCCMGTTCCTCTGGCTAAATACAGCGCCGCGTTCCCTGCAGCCCCGTCACCCCAGAGCTGCGAGTCGCCGCCTCTCGGGCGCCACAGGGGTGTCGGCCGCGGCCAGGCCGCGCGTGCCCAGAGCGGAGCCCGGTGCCGGGATGGTGCCCGCCGGGAAGGGCACCCRGAGAGCGCCCCGCTCCCGGGCCTCCGCACGTGTCCGCGACGGGCTCCATGCGGAGCTGATCCCTGTGCCTGCCCCCATCACCTTCCCCTCGCAAACACAGGAAATAAGTCAGCGCCGCACAGAGTAAACATCTTTCCTAAGAGCGAAACCGGCTCCGGGAGGAGCCCGGCTGCAATTTGCATTCCTTGGCCGGAGCCTCCGCCCTGGATCCGCGCTGCCTGTGGGAGGCCTGGCCGGGAGCTCCTCACTGCACCCCGGCTGGGCGTTGGGGGCCCTGGGACGGGACAGGGACGAGGACAGGAGGATTCCTGCCCCGGGAGCCATCCTGCCRCTCCAAAGGGAGCCGGTGCCACACAGCGGGGTCTGTGCTCATCAGCTGCCTCTGTGGTGGGAAACTGCCGCGTTACTCCAAGGAAATCCCATGCCGGAGCTTTCTGCTTCGTGCAGAATGGAAAGGGCCTCAAGCTGCACCAGGGGAGGGTCAGGTGGGAAAAATATCTCCATGGAAAGAGCATTGGAACAGGCTGCCCGGGGAAATGCAGTCACCGTCCCTGGCAGTGCTCAAGAGACGTGTGGATGAGGCGCTTAGGGACACGGTTCAACAGGATGGTGGGGATGGATTTACAGCTGGATCTCGAGGCCTTTTCTAACCGTAATGATTCTGTGACCCCCATGAAGCCRAAGGCAGAGCTGCTGCCCTGCCGGGAGCTGCAGCCCCCGGCATCGTCCTCCTTCCCCCCATGGGACCTTTYTGGTGCTGCTCTCGGGCCATGCGTGACCCTCAGGGCCACGTGGCACCAGCACCACCTCTTCTAGAACCGCCGTCATGGGCCCCGCTCGACCTCACACTGGGCGAGCGCCAGCCCGGCCCCGCACGCGTCAGGACGGCCGGCACCGGGTGGGAGGGAGCCGCGGTGCGGCAGGTACCGACACTGCAGTGCGGCAGGTACCGACACCACGGTGCTGCAGGTACCGACACCGCGGTGCTGCAGGTACCGACACTGCAGTGCGGCAGGTACCGACACCGCGGTGCGGCAGGTACCGACACCACGGTGCTGCAGGTACCGACACCACGGTGCTGCAGGTACCGACACCGCAGTGCGGCAGGTACCGACACCACGGTGCTGCAGGTACCGACACCGCGGTGCTGCAGGTACCGACACCGCAGTGCGGCAGGTACCGACACTGCGGTGCGGCAGGTACCGACACTGCAGTGTGGCAGGTACCGACACCACGGTGCTGCAGGTACCGACACTGCAGTGCTGCAGGTACAGACATCGTGGTGTTGCAGGACCCATCGCTGCAGTGCGGCAGGTACCGACACCGCGGTGCTGCAGGTACCACTGTGGTGCTGCAGGACCCGACACCACGGTGCTGCAGGAACGGGCACCATCGTGCTGCGGGTCTCATCACCACCGTGCTGCAGGTACTGACACTGCTGTGCTGCTGGTCCCACTGTGGTTCTGTGGGTCCTACTGGAGACCCCGGCGCTCCTGCCAGCGGCTCAGCCCCTGCTTGGAACCGCTTTATTGCTATTTGTCTCCCGCGAGCCCCTGGCGCCCGCCGGTGCCCGTGATGTCCCCRCGGCGCCGGCCGCCCCACGCGCTCCACGCGCCCCGCGCCTCACTCCATGCAGAAGGTCCTCAGCGCCGGCGGCAGGGCCAGGCCGCCGATGGCCAGGCGGTGCACGACGTGCTTCTGGATGACGAGGCGGCAGAGCGTCTGCAGCGAGGGCACTGCAAGAGAGGGCGCGGAGCTCGCGGGCTGCACCGGGCCAGGGCGCCGCCGCGGCACTGGGCAGTCACCCCTCCGGCCGCGCGTCCCGGCGCCGCCCCCCGCGCCGTGTCCTGCCCGGCTGGCCTTTCCCTTCCACACGTGTMCCAAGCGCGTGGGCAGCGGCCTCGCACGATGCTGCTGCCGTGACTCGTTCCCGCGCTGCCCAGAGCGCCTATTCCCCGCAGCCAGGCCAGTTGGGAGCTCTGCCCCGTGTCCCCTGTGTCCTGGCATCCCAGGGTCACTCGCGCTCCCCCGGGTCCCGTCCCGGGAGGCGGCCGCAGCTCCGCGCAGCCGCAGAGCCTGCGGTTGCCTCTTGCTCGAGCACAGCCCACAGTCCTGGGCTCATCCCGGGCACCACGAGCCGGCCGGCCAGCGAGCCCCAYGTGCTCGGCGGGAGCCGCTTCCACGGGTGCTCTTGGCTCTGCCGGCCTCTCCTGGGGTCCCAGGGGCATCGCRGCCCCGACAGCCCCGCTGCCCCCTTCTCCCCAGCGGCCCCGCCGGCGCACGTGGCACTAAACTGGTTTTTAAAGGTCACGGAAGTGCTGCGGAAAGAGGAAGCCGGGTTGTCCCCCTGCGGYAGGCGGGACCTGGCGCGCCGGGGGCCTGGCTGCGGATCTGCCACGGAGCGGCCCATCCCGGGGTGCCCATCTCCCTCRGAAAGGGTTGTCCCCCGGCACCAAAGCTGCAGGTCGGTGCTCGGTGTCCAGGCCCGCGGACGCCCCCGGCGCCGGCTCTCGCCGCGGGCCCCGTGTATTTAGCAGCGCGGCYGTTCACGGTCCCAGCCTCGGTGCCCAGGCCCGGCTGCCCTGGTTCGTGTCTCATTCAACATTCGGTGTCTGGTGGCTCTCCCAATACGGAGCTAATTGGTGCCCATTAGCCTGATGCAAGAGCCGGTGACCTGGTCCCATCCCCTGCTTGGGGACGGCTTCCCCGGTGCCACCACCACCAGGAGCACCTGGACACTGCCCAGCCACGGCCGGTGTCCCCGGGACAGCTCGGCAGGGGCTCCACAGTGGGCAGGGGGCCAGGGAGGAGGCGCCTATCCCATCGGGAAGGGCACATCGGGAAGGGCGCATCCCGTTGGGAAGGGCGGCGTGCTGGGAGGATGTTTTGGTGCTGAGGATGCTGCTTGCTCAGCCGCCCCGTGCCAGCGGTGCCAGGATGAGGTGGGGCCGGGCAGCATTCGCTGCGTCCTGGAATCGGCTCCCGGGAGCTGCCGGAGCCGCCGCGTGTGTCCCCCAGCCTGGCCGCATGTCCCCAAGCCCRGCCGTGTCCCCCAGCCCAGCCTTGTCCCCCAGCCCAGCCGCGCTCCGGACCCCGCGGCGCTCCCTGCTCCGCGCCCGCGGGCTCCCCCGCCGCGGGGAGCCGCTACCTACGGCCGTAGTCCACCTGGATGAGGCGGACGCTCTTGGTGGAGGCGAAGACGTCGACGACGGCGTAGAGCGGGCGGGCGGCGGGGAGGCCGCGCGCGCTGGCGCCCATGTCCTCGCCGTTGATGACGATGTGCATGTCGGCGGTGCCGTCGGGCTGCGGCGCGTACAGGACGCCGATGCGGCTGCGGCGCGCCGTGGCGGGCAGCACGTTCAGCTGGTAGAGGCTGTCGAGCAGGTGGCTGTAGCGGCCGGGGCGGCTGCGCCCCACGAGCGGGTCGCGCGGGATGCGCAGGCGCTCGATGCGCAGGAAGGGCTCGGGCAGCGTCCCCGGCGCGCGCGGCTCCGCGCCCGGCGCCACGCGGTTGTGGCTGCGCGTGATGGCGAACACCCACGTGTCGCCCAGGCTGGCCAGGTCGGGCAGYGAGTACTCGGGCACCGCGCGCAGGCTCTGCGGGTCGTGCGCCGTGAGCCCCACGCGCAGGTGGCCGCACCAGCCCCGCTCCTTCTCCTCGATCTCCACCAGGAAGATCTGCCCGGGCGCCAGGGGCTCGCGGCTGAAGCAGAGCCCGTGGGCGAAGCTCTCCACGCGCGTGGCCTGMGTGCGCGTCGGGTCCATGCGCACGTTGGCGCCGTGGACGTGGTGGAAGCGGGTGCCGGAGCAGCGCGGCGCCGCCGGCGCCGCCATCGTGGCCGTCATCACTATTTTTAGCCCCTGGGCCGGCGCCGGCGGCAGCTGGGATGGCCCCCCCGCCCCCGCGGCAGGGACGGCCCCCGGCCGCTCACAGGGCCGCAGGACACGGGCCCGTGGCCACCGTCCCGCTCGGCACCGGGGCCGGCGCTGCTGCTGTGGGGCTGGTGCCGCCCAGGGCCTGTGCCCAGGGCCTCCGCGCTGGGGGTCTGTCCCGGGCGCTGTCCCCACRGGCCCCTCCAAGGAGGGCCGGGCCACGCAGGGCACCGGCACCGGTACCTGCCGGGGCTCTGGCACCGGTACCTGCCGGGCGGCAGGCCCATTTGTGCTGCCAGGCTGTGCACAGTGCCGGTGCCAGCCCAGTGCACAGTGCAGGGCTCTGGGGCTGGGATGGACCCAGTGCTGGGGATGGTGCCGGTACTGGGACTGTGCTGGGCCTGCTTTGCAATGCACGGAGCTGGTGCCAGGCCCGGTACTGGTTGTGGGGCTGTCCTGGAGCCGATGTGGTGCACGGGCCC
>NW_020455532.1:202482-212041 GCF_003342845.1 Nothoprocta perdicaria | reverse complement strand
GATGGGCGAGGGCGCCCGCGCGCCTGCCCGGCGCGCTGATTGGCTGCCGTGACGAGGCCACGCCCCCTTCCATGGGCGCGCCCTCCGCTCACGTGACCGTTCAGAGGTCATATGGGCGCGAGTCACGTGCGGCTCTTGAGAGTTGCCGCCTGCGGGAGCTGGACCGGGACCGGCCCGAACCGAACCGGGGTCAGCGGGGGGCGGAGAGGAGCCGGGCCGGGACCGGGCCCGGGGGCAGCGGGGGGAAGTCGGGTCGGGACCGACTCGAACCGGACTGGGGTCAGCGGGGGGACCGGGACTGGGTCAGAATGGGGCACTGCACCGGGACGAGGAGCAGGACCAGGACCAGGAGCAGGGGACGCTGGGCCGGCACTGGCAGCAGCAGGGTCGGGAGGGTCCCGCGCGCCGGCGGTTTCGGCCGGCGTTCGGTGGTTTCCGCGCAGGGTTCGGTGGTTTTGGTGCAGGGTTCGGTGGTTTTGGTGCAGGGTTCGGTGGTTTCCGCGCAGGGTTCGGCGGTTTCCGCGCAGGGTTCGGCTGTTTCCGCGCAGGGTTCGGCGGGGCCAGGGGCGAGCGCAGCCATGTCAGCCCTGTCCCCGTGTCCCTGTCCCCGCAGATGGGGCTCTCGCTGCTGCTGGCGCTGCTGCCGCTGCTGGGGCTGAGCCGGGCGGCGCCGGCCGCCGACGAGGTCACCTACCTGCCGGGGCTCCCGAAGCAGCCCTCGTTCCGGCACTTCTCCGGGTACCTGTGTGTGGGCCCGGCCAAGCGCCTGCACTACTGGTATGTGGGGCCGGGCCGGCCGGGTGGGCGCGCGGCGGCGCCGGCCCCGCCGCCACCTCGGCCCTGCTGCCCGCAGGTTCGTGGAAGCGCAGAGCAACCCCGAGAGCAGCCCGCTGGTGCTGTGGCTCAACGGCGGCCCCGGCTGCAGCTCCATGGAGGGCTTCCTCAAGGAGCACGGCCCCTTCCTGGTGAGCGGCCGTGCGCGGTGCGCGGCACGCGGCCTCCGCCGCCCCCCCGGCCCCCGCTCCTGCACAGCCGCTCTCTTCCCTCTCCCCAGATCCAGCCTGACGGGGTCACTCTCAAGTACAACGAATACGCCTGGAACAAGGTAGGGGCTGCGCCCTGCCCAGCGGCGGGTCCCCCCGCCGGGGCCGCCCTCCCGTCCCCGTGCAGAGCGGGGCCTGCGGGCGCCTCTGCCACCCGGTGCTGCCCGGGGAGCCCAGGRTAGCGGCGGCTCCGCGCCCCGACGCCAGGCCCTGGGGCGGCCGCCCCGTCCTGCAGCTCCATCGCTCTCCCTGCAGATCGCCAACATGCTCTACCTGGAGTCCCCCGCCGGTGTCGGCTTCTCCTACTCCGACGACAAGAAATATGCCACAAACGACACCGAGGTGAGGGGCCGCCCTGCTTCCCGCTCCCGCGGCCGCGCTGGTTCCTGCCTGGCTCTCTAACCCTGTCTCCCGTCGCCGCAGGTTGCTCACAACAACTACTTGGCGCTGAAGGAATTCCTGCGCCTCTTCCCTGAGTACGCCAAGAACGAGCTCTTCCTCACGGGCGAGAGCTACGGGGGGATCTACATCCCCACGCTGGCGGAGTGGGTCATGCAGGACCCCAGCCTCAACCTGAAGGTGAGGGGCCCGGCGCCGCGGGGGCAGGAGCGGCCCGGCCCTTCCGCGGCGCCGGCTGCCGGGATGTCCCCCCGCTGCGCGGGGCCGCGGCGGAGCCTGCGGGCGCCCACGCGCTTCCCCGGCCCCTGCTGCGCGGTAAACAGGCTCACAGCTGCTTCCTGCCCGCGGCGGAGCCGGGCGGGAGCGCCACGGGCTGCTGCGCTGTGTCCCGCAGGGAATCGCCGTGGGAAACGGCCTCTCCTCCTACGAGATCAACGACAACTCCCTTGTCTACTTCGCCTATTACCACGGCCTGCTGGGAACCCAGTAAGGGGCGCGAGGCCGGCGGGGGCCGTGGGACGGGACACAGCCCCAGGGCCGGGCGGGACCGAGCAGCCCTTTGGGGAACCTCCCGGCCCRGTTTGGGCCACCCCCAGCACTGGGATGGCTCCTGGCCCAGGAATCCCGGCGGATGCGTTTTCCCTTGGCGCTCTGCCCGTGYCCGGGAGCCCACGGGGTGGCTGGGCCCCTGGCCCCGCGGGGCGGCTGCCTCCCGGGTGCTGCGCTCACGTCCTGCTGCTCTGTCCCAGGCTCTGGAAGGACTTGCAGGCCTTCTGCTGCTCCCAAGGGAAGTGCAACTTCCATGACAGCTCCAACCTGAACTGTACGCTCAAGGTGAGGGGAGTCGAGCTCTCCTGCAGCACCCAGCTCTGCTGCCTCTTGATGGATGACCAAGATCCTCAGGTATCTGCTGAGTCCCACATGCTTGTGGCTTGTTGCAGATGGAGGAAATGATTCATATCGTGGAGGAATCTGGTCTCAACATCTACAATCTCTATGCCCCGTGCGCCGGTGGCGTCCCTGGAGACCTAAGGTGAGAGCAGGTCCACAAGGGCCCAGCCCTGTGTTGCTGTCTGTGGTTTGCAGCCCAGGGTCTCAGCTGGCCGAGGGACCTGGTGAACCGGGCAGGACGTCCCTCTGGGAGCGGTGGCCCCTGTGCTGGACRCTGCTCCCCAGTGAGAGCCCTGGGCTCCTCCCGTTGGCCCTTGTSCCTCCGGAGCTTTCAGCTTCTCATGTGCTTGTTTTGGATGCAGGTACGAGGGTGACTATCTCATCACCCACGACCTGGGCAACTCCTTCATCCGGATGCCTCTGAGGTTCTCCTGGCGGCAGGTGAGCCTGGGCTGCGGCACCTCCCGGCCGTGTCCGGCGGCACCATCCGTGGGCAGGAGCGGGCCGGGAGGAGCTGCTCCGTGGGCCGGGCCGAGGTGCCTCCGCTGCAGCGACGCTCCCGGCTCCCCCAGAACCTCTTCCGGATGCCCGTTGCCCGCAAGAAGGTCCGCATGGACCCGCCCTGCACCAACTCCACGGCGCCCAGCATGTACCTGAACTCGGCGGCGGTGCGGAAGGCGCTGCACATCCCCGCCGAGGCGCCCGAGTGGCAGGTGTGCAGGTGAGCAGGGGCGGGCAGCGCGCGGCCCCGCGCCGCAGCCTCCTCACCCGCCGCTCCCCGCAGCTTTGACGTGAACCGCAGCTACAAGCGCCTCTTCATGCAGATGAACGAGCAGTACCTGAAGCTGCTCGGAGCCATGGTGCGTGCGGGAAGGCTGGGCTCCCAAACGGGCTCCCCGGYGGGCCCGGGCTGCTGCCCTGCTCCCTCTGACCGCCCTTGTGCTCCGCAGAAATACCGGATCCTGGTGTACAACGGTGACGTGGACATGGCCTGCAACTTCCTCGGGGATGAGTGGTTTGTGGACTCCCTGTGCCAGAAGGTAAGTGGCAGAAGGGGGTCCGGGTGGTCCCTGTCGCCGGCCTGGAGGGAGCTCCGGGCCAGCCGAGCAGCGGGACAGGAGCCGCTGTCCCTGGCACTGAGGGCCGTCCCTGCCTCTGCAGGTGCAGGTGGCTCGCCGGCCCTGGCTCTACACCGAAGGAGACGAGAACCAGATCGGCGGCTTCGTGAAGGAGTTCACCAACATCGCCTTCCTCACGGTCAAGGTGGGGCGGGCGCCGGGCTCGGCGGGCGCCCCTGTGCAGCGGTGGCAGCGGGCGCAGAGCCGGCCGGGCGCTGCCCGGGGCACAGGGCTGAGCGCTGCCTCCCCTTCCRCAGGGAGCCGGCCACATGGTGCCCACAGACCAGCCCCTCGCTGCCTTCACCATGTTCCGCCGCTTCATCAAGAAGGAGCCTTACTAGAGCGGGCGGCGCAGCGCTCGGGGGCCAGGCCCCTCCTGCACAGCCAGCCCTCCCACTGCTGCTCAGCTGCACCAGGAGTCCCCGGTGCCATGAAACAAACCACTGCCTGGCGCGTGGAGGAGCCCCCGGGGCCCTGCAGGACACCCCGGCCCCGGGCTGGTCACAGGGGAGAGGCTGGGCCGGGCCGGGGGCTCTGTCCTTGCTGGGTGAGAAATCAGGCCCCTGCTGCAGTCTCCTCCTCGCTGTGGTTTCCTGTCTCGCCTCCCCCTCTCCCTGGAGCCCGTTTCCTTCCCCCTTGGGCTGGGAGCTGCACGCACCACTTCCCYGTGCGCGGTGGCCTCGCACGCACGCGGCACCGGCAGCGCCAGGGCCGTGCTCAGCAGCGCTCGCCACGGGGCTGCGGGCACCACGGCACCGCCTGCGGCTCCCCTCCACGCTGCTGCTCCCCTTGCTCGGCTCGGCAAAGGAGGCTGGAATGAAYATGGTACCTCTCTGCCCACTCAGTGCCTGGAGCGTATCCTGCTCTTGGGGACTTGCAATAAACTCTCCGAACAACACCGTTCTGCTCTCATTAACCAGCTCTTTGCAGCTCTCTGCTTTCCCTGCTTTGCTTTCTGGTCCCAGCATTAGAAAGGAGGCTCTGAGGAGGCTCCGCTGCCCATGGAGCTGCCAGCAGAGGCGGGTGCTGATGCGCTGTGCCGGGGAGCCCGACCTCGGGCCCTCTGTGCCCCCACTGCTGCCACGGAGCACTGAGGCTTGGTGCAAAGGAGCTGCTTGCATGTGCAGGGCCAAGGCCCTTGCCCTGAGCCCCTCTGCTGCTCTTCAGGGGGTGCCCACAGGCAGGAAAAGCAGCGGGTGCCCCGTGCCCTGCTGTGCGGGGCCGCCCTGCGAGCAAGGAGGCGGCGCGGAGCGGAGGACACTGCTTTATTGGTGCGAGGAGAGGGGCGCAGCAGGGGTTCCCAGAGCAGCGCTCTCCCCCGTGCTGCCGCCCGCCAGGCGGGCGCCCCGCGGCGTCTGCTCGTGCTGGGGAAGCCGTTTCCTACCTACAGTCTGTGGGTCCAGCCCGTGCGCAGAGCGAGCCGGGCTAGCGCTGCAGCGGCTGCGGGGTGGGCGCCGTGGGCAGGGGGCTGCCGGCGGCAGTCGGCGCTGGGCGATATTTCTCGATCACCTCCCGCAGCCCCTTGGAGAAGTGGAGGTCGGCTCCCACGGTGAGGAATCCCTGCGGACGGGGCAGGATCAGCACGGGGCCGGCCGGAGCAGCTGGCYGCCCCGGGGCCGCTCACGTACCGCGTGGTTCGTGACCACCTCCCGGGTGAAGTCCATGCCCTCTGGCAGCGGGATCTGCACCCCCTTCTTGGTCCGCTCTGCAAGGGGGAGGAAGAGAGGGAGTGAAGGCGGGTGTGGGGGGCCAGGTGTGGTGGGTGCAGGCGCTGCCCCCCTACCATTAATGATGGGCATGATGGTGAGCTGCAGCAGGGTCTTGAGAGGCGCCTGCAGTGAGAAGAGCTGCGGAGAGAGGCCCGGGGTGAGCGCTGGCCGGGGCGCAGGGCCACGCCGGGCGAGCGCAGCGCCCGCTCCGCTCACCGCGAGCGACTCCAGCGCCGACTGCTTGGAGTAGATGCGGAAGCTGCGGGGGGAGAGTGGCCGTGAGCRGGGAGCTGCGGCGTGCCGCCCGCCGCGCCGGCCCCGCCGTTACCGTCTCAGGTCCAGCAGCACCCGCAGGGCCTTCCCGTGCAGGAACACCTTGGCGCTCAGCTTGGTTTCCTGCAAGAGAGGCGGCCTGTGGCTCCCGCGGAGCCGTGGGGATGGCCGGGGCTGCGGCTGCGCCCGGCTCCGGGCTCTCACCATGGCCATGCTGGAGAGCTGCACGGGCGGCCGGCCCGGCGGCACCAGCGAGATGTTGAGGAGGGCCGAGACGGACACAGAGGTGCCCGAGGGTTTGATCACGCAGCGGGGGGGAGCCGACACCTGGAGCTCCAGGCGCAGCGGAGCGTCCACCACCCCGGGGCTCTGCCGGGACACTAGTGAGCGCGGCCGTGCTGCACGCCCGCTGCTCACCGTGCAGCCGGCACCGCGCCGCTCTCACCAGCATGAAGATGGTGCCGAAGAAGGTGGCGCGCAGCAGAACCTCCAGGTCCTTGGGCACCTGCGGGAAGGCGGCGCCGTCCGCGGTAGCCCGTGGGCGGCACCTCCCCGCTCCGCGGCGGAGCCCAGGCCGCCCGGCCGCGCGTGCGAGCCCCGCTCACCTTGTCCCCCTCGAGCTGCATGGCCAGCACGCCCGCCTGGAAGTACGAGTGCATGGCCGAGTCAAAGAAGTACTCGGAGAAGGCGACGTACACCATGCGCTCCATCTCCTTGATCACCGGCTCCACCGCGTGGTTTTCCAGCTCCTGCTCCTCTTTCCCTCGGTAAAAGAACATGCCCTGGGCCCAGAGCGTGCAGAGACCTCAGCGCAGCTCAGCACACCAAGGCATGGGCCAATGTGCTCCAATGGGGGCGGCAGCGGGGCAGGACGCGATCCCTGGTGCTCACCTTGAAATCCAGGTCAAGGGTGTCCGTGGAGACCACGGGATCCCGCAGGAGCGAGTAGTCAATCCCAATGTGCTCGTCCACGTAGTTCCTCACTGCCAAAGAAGCACTGCTGTCACTCACGGCCATAGGGGTTCTGAGGGCCCGCGCTCCGTCCTGCCCCRCTCCAGCTGGATCTGCTCCCTTTTCCCCGAGGCAACACTGACCTGGCACCGTGTCCAGCACGGAGTTGAGCAGCACCAGGCCGGCGTGGTTCAGGGATGGGCAGATCTGGAAGGGAACAGACCGGGCTAGGAGCAGKGCATCGCTGGCCAGCGACGTCCTGACGAGGGCCCGATCCCTCCTCCATCACCCCGGGGAGCAGGGGAGCASCCGGGCGGCTGCCGGGGCAGGGCAGGGAGCTGTTTGCCGCGTGCTGTGTGGCCTGTGCTCTCCGTCCGCGGCTCTACCTGCTGGCTGAGGAGGTATCGCATCCCTGTGATGATGAAGGTGCTCAGGAACTCATAAACCTTCCTGCGGGGACAGGACAAGGTCGCTGGGGCAGCGTCCCCGGCCGGGGGCACGGCTGCAGCCCGGCCCTTCCCCGGCCTGTTTCCTGCGCAGGGAGAAGCAGAGCCCGGGCCGGGAAGCGCAGGGAAGGACAGGGCTGCCAGGGCAGCTCCACCTGAGGGTGCCCGAGAAGCCCGCGTGCATTCTCGCGATGGAGGCGTTGCAGCTCATGTTGGAGATCTTGATGCGCCCGGCCTCGTCCTTGGAGAGCTGCAGCACCGTGTGGATCTGGACGCCRTCCGCGGAGGCGTTGATGGAGCCGATGTCGTAGCTGGGAGCGAGGGGAAGGGGTGAGCGGAGCGCGCGGCTCCTGCGCGCCCATGGGTGCTCCGCACAGCGGGGCCGTGGCGCGAGGCCGGCGCTGCCGCCTGGTCACTCACAAGAACCAGTAGAGCAGCTGGCGGCGGAAGCGCAGGCTGATGGAGGCGTTGATGATGTTGAAGGAGAGGTGCTGCCGGGGCTGGAAGTGCAGGTCGGAAAAGGGCAGGTGCAGATCCAGCACCCTGACCCTGCAGGGGACACGCGGCCAGGGGGTCGGTGGCGCGCGGCGGGGCTGCGCCCGTGCGGGGGGCACCACTCACTGGCTGATGTTGTAGTGGAACTGCCCCTCCTTGCCGTGCAGGTCGGACACCGTGATGTTCTCCAGCTCCTGCTCCACGAAGCGCAGTCCCTCCTGCTTCACTGCAAGGCGCCGCGCGGGCTGAGCGGGTCCTGGGCAGCCCCGCGGCTCTACCCGGCCGCGCACGGGGCCGCGGCCGGTCCCTTACCCAGCTCCAAGCCCTTGGAGGTGATGCGGATCTTGCAGCCGGGCGGGCTGTGCGAGGCTGCCGCCAGCCAGGGCAGCAGCAGCAGCAGGAGGCTGCCGGYCGCCATCTCCCACCTGGGGCACAGGGCAGCTGCTCGCAGAGCGGGGACAGCGCACGGGGGTGGCCCCAGGGAGCAGCACCCCGCAGCCCCACTGCGGGCTCCTCTTTCCCCCAGTCCCCCCCACGCCGCCCAGCTCCACATCACTCGAACCCTTGCATGCAGCAGCCCACGAGYGGCAGAGCCCCCTGCTCCCCGCGGCGGGTGTGGAGCCCCCATCCAGCCCCAGGGATCCGGCACCCCCTGGGGACCCCCCCACGGGCTCTCCCGCCCCGTCCCGCAGCCGGCGCCGCAGGAGCTGGGCCTGCAGCGCCGCAGGGAGCGGAGCCCCGCGCGGAGGGGCGGCCCGCGGCCCTCCCGCCCGGCCCCGCGCAGGGCTGCCTCCCAGGGCCGCGCTGGCTGCGCCGCGGGCAGCACCGGGGCCGCCCGGGCCCCCTCCCGTGGCCCCCATCCCCCCGCGGGTCCCGGCGCCCGGGCCTGGCCCTGACACCCCCTCCGCCCCGCCGGCTGCGGCCCCGCTCGGCGCTTACGGCGCTGGGGTCCCGTCCTTGGCTCCCCGGCGCGGGGAAGCTGGATCACGTGAGGGGGGAAGGAGAACTCCAGCAGCTCCAGGACTTTCTCTGGGGCTGGCTGAGGTTCCCCTGCCTTTATATATCCCACCCGCTGCCACTCCTTGCGAGCCCACAGCTGGGAGGAGACAGCGGGAATGGGGAGGATGCCGGTCCGGGCTGGCCGGGCTGCAGAGCTGACCCCCGTCCCACTGCCAGCACCGGCCCGGTGCGCGGGCACAGGCAGAGCCAGAGCTGAACCGCATCCCCCCGTGCCGGGCACCGTGTCCCCCCGTGCTGGGTACCACATTCCCCCGTGCCAAGCACCGCATCACCCTGTGCTGGGTACCCCCACGGTGGGCACTGCTTCCCCCGCTGCCAGGCGCTGTGTCCCCCCGTGCTGGGTACCGCATCGCGCTGTGCCAGGCACCACGTCCCTCGCTCTTGGGTACCGTGTCCCCCTGTGCCGGGCACTGCATCCCCCTGCACTGCGTGGGGCTCAGGACACGCCGAGCAGGCCCGAGGGACCCGTGTCCTGGGGAGCACCCTCTGCACAATGGGGCCCGGGCAGCTCCGGGCCCGCCGCGAGGGCTGCTCGGGGCTGCGCAGGACGCGCCTGGCCGGGGGGGCCGCCTTGTGCCCGTTTCCGATGGCAGCCCCAGCTCCGGAGGGCCGGTTCCCGGGAGCGCTGGGACCGCTGCGAGGTCTGGGCACAAACGGCGTCCTGGATCTCCCGGGGTCTCTGGTTGAGCCCCAACCTGCTCCATGGGCCAAGGTGCCCGGCACTGGGGCTGCCGGAGCCGCCAGCGAAGCCCCCTCTGCTCTCCGCCCTCCCGACAAGCGGCAGCACCAGGGGAAGGGCCCCGGCCCCGGGAAAGCTCCGTGCGCTGCCCCTGCAGGAGGGGCTCGGGGGGCAGCGCTTGGCGCCGCGGCCGCTCCGCTCGGCTCCGCGCGGGCTCCCGGGCAGGCAGCTGAGCAGCCCCCTGCTTACGCAGCACTTAGCCCTGCAAAGTGCTTTGCCAGCACTGCCTAATTAAACTGACCCCGCGCCCCGGGTGCAGAGGGCAGCCCTGGCGCGGAGCCGCCGCTGGGTCCCTGCCCGGGAGCAGCCGCGCGGGAAGGGGTCGCGAGGCCGAGGGCAGCGCCGGGCCCTGGCAGCCCGCGGAACAGCCGGGACCCCGCGGGCATCGCCGGGGCTCGGGCAGAGCGCGGGGACGGCCCCGGCCGCCCCTCCCGCCCGCAGCGCCAGCCCGGGCCCGTGTCGAGGCGGCCCCGGG
>NW_020455532.1:189768-201526 GCF_003342845.1 Nothoprocta perdicaria | reverse complement strand
GGCCCCGGCGCGGCGAGCACGGAGCGACGGCCACGCGTCCCGGCAGGCAGCGCCACACCGTGAGTACCGCCCGCCGGCCCGCCCCGCCCCGCCCGCTCCCGCCGCGGCGGCGCGCGCCCAGCGGCAGCACCGAGCGGCAGCACCGCGCGGCACCGGGCTGCCCTTCGCGGCCCCGCTGCCTCCACCAGGCTGCCCGCCCGTCCCCGCGCGTCACGGTCCCGCTGCTCCTGCTTGTCCCACACATCCCGCTCCTGTGCTTCCCGCTCCTCCTGCTCCCACGTGTCCCGCTCCTCCCGCTCTCGCTGCTCCCGCTCTCTTTGGTGTCCGCCCGTCCTGCYGCCGTCGCTGCCCGGCTGCTCCTGCGCCGTGAGCTCCACAGGGTTCCGCTCCGCGGGACAGAGACGTCTCCCGGGTCCCCGTGCGGTGCCGGTTCCCGGTTCCACTCACRGCCGTAGTCCACACACTGGTATCGTGCAAGCAGAGCCGCCGCTGTCAGAAGCCCTTGTTAGCTTTGTGTTCTTTTTGCCAAGTTTTAGTACACACGTGTTTAACGATCCTTAGGGCTTGTAACATGATAACGTGTCCCCCTTGCTCCGCGTTATCTGCAAACGGGAGAAGCGAAGCTATCCTCCCCGTCCGGTGGTTGTTCAGCACCCGTGAGGGGGAGATGCCCAGAGCAGCCACCGCCTGAGGAAGGATGTGGCCAGGTTCCAGGCTCGGGACCCTGGCACCGCTCCGGCTCGTGCGGTTCCTCGCGCTGCACAACCACAAGCGGCCCTGGGCTGCTGCATCTCCCCGGGGCGGCGGCGCTAACTTTGCTGCCTCTGACGGGCTGCCGAAATGACCACGGGGATCACGGCGGGGTCGGAGCTCAGCAGAAGGTGTTGGTGAACAAACGTTGTGCAGCGTTGCCCGCTGCGCGGGGCTGCGCGCGCAGAGCCCTGGCCGTGCTGCTGTCCCCGGTGCCGAGCGACGTTCCCTAGGCACGGGAAGAGCAGCAAGCATGAACACGCCCCAGTTAATACAGCGTGCAAGCCAAACCAGGGTCTTGACTTAAAAATGTATTGCAAGGGAGTACTGTGGGGTTGTTCAGCCACATGAAAACATGACAGGATCGGGCTTCTGCTGCTGAGCTCGTGTGTGGGGTGAATAGAGGTCAGCGCCTGCAAACCTGCCGCCCCGTTCACTGCCCGTGCCCTTAGGGCTGTCCAAGAGGAGCCGTCTGTAGCCTCTGAAGCAGCCGGACTGTTTCAGTAACTTTCCCGGGGGAGAAGGTGACTAAGAGAGGGAAAGCGGAAGAGAGGGAAAGTCCAGTGGACAGCAGTTAATGATGAGTAAATAGAGCCTTTCTGTTTCGGCTGACTTTGTTTGCATAACTGTTGTTATGCTTATGAAAGAGTTCTGAGAGCTAAAATAATCTCTGAAGCATTACAGTTAGCCTGGGAGGGACCCAGGAATAAAATCCAGGAGTTTCTGACTCCCAGCTGTGGTTCTCTGGACCGCAGAAGTTATTATTAGAGGAACATTGAAGCTATTTTATATAGTAGTTTTGTTGGGTTTTTTTTCTTTTAGTAAATAGCTTTGGTTAGGCTGCATGAAGTTAAGTTATGAACGCTGGCTTAAACTGCCTCTGAGGGCAACAGATGCAGCTAATAATACGAATGTGGTAGAGGGTGGTACATGTCCAGGCTGCATTCTGAGAATTGCATTATTCATGCTCTCAATTCTGAGGTATGGGATCAAGCACTGCCCTCTTTGGAAAAATATAGCTGAAAACTGTGTATTTTGAGTGCTGGCCAACTGAGCTCGCTGGTTTGTGCTGTTTAAAGCTCAGCATCCCTCACGGCTGGTTTGTATCTGGGTTAGCAAACAGGTATTTTCAGGATTYAGGTGCTGTTTGGTATCTACCAGTTCAAGTTCTGTTTAATTGTCAGCATGAACTTTTGTTGTTACAGATGAATAAGCYGCCTGCATCTTGCATTTCTCCTTTTCTAACCCCAATTTTATGTGTTTCTCTAGTGCAGTTGCTGAGAAATGGCCAATGAGAATCACGGAAGCCCTGCGGAGGAGGCATCTCTGATGAGTCACTCACCTGGTACCTCCAACCAGAACCAGCCCAGCTCACCCAAACCTATGCGGCTGGTGCAGGATCTCCCAGGTACTGCTTCTGCGTCTGAGAAGGCCCAGTGTGGACTGGGAAGGACTTGGCTAGCAGGGAGCAGTAGGTGAAATGAGAGGCTACCAGGCTAATTCGGAGTGTGATGTTAGAGTAACGAGGACCTGAAGGGCAGGGCTCTTGCTCGGGKCCAGGCCTGACTTTTCCTATCTTCTCAGATGAGCTGGTGCAGGCTGGCTGGGAGAAGTGCTGGAGCAAGAGGGAGAATCGCCCCTACTATTTCAATCGCTTCACTAACCAGTCTCTSTGGGAAATGCCTGTTCTGGGACAGCACGATGTCATTGTAAGTACGCGGTGGTCACAGGCGGCCGTGCTGCTCCTGGCACAGGCTGATGCTGCGCTCTTGAAGACCAGAGATTCGGTGTGGGTGGGTGCTGTGTGCTGTCCAACTCCTCTCTGAATCCAGAGGTTCGCTTGGTTCCGACGGAGCATTCCTTGTGCAGGTGCACACCCAGGTAGTGACGTTCCAGATGTGGTGCTGCGCTGCTCAAAGAATGCACAGACTGGGGCAACTTGTTGCGTTTGTTCTGCAGTTTTGCATCCAAGGGTTTTTGTTTGATTGTTTGTTTGTTTGTTTGTTTGTTTGTTTTTAAACAACCCAAACCAAGTCTACAGGGAGAAGCCTATAAGACATTTCTGTTAAGTTTCCACAGTTGTCAACTGTTAGCGTCCTTATCTACATCTACTTGGGGCAGTGGAATGGAAAGATAAGAGGGGTTATTGCCTTTGTTTGGGACTCTGCAGTGGGAGGTGAGGAGCTAATGAGTACCATGTTTTGGACCCTTTAGTCAGACCCTCTGGGACTGAACGCGGCTCCTATGCCGCTGGAAGGTGGAATGATGGAGACCTCTGTGGAGAGCAAGCAGAGGAAAAGGAGATTCTCTGAGGAAGTTCCACCCAGTGGCAACAGYGTGAAAAAGCCCAAGGTGGGTCTTTCTTCCTGAAACTAATATGGTGACCAGGGGCTTTGTTCAAACGAGCCTGCAGGACTTGGGGCTTGGACCTCGTTTTTGAACTGTGCAAGGTCAGGCCATCCTCACATTACTCAGAYCGTGATATCTTCAGAAAACAAAAGAACAACATCTGGCCCAGCTGCTGCCAGCTCACCAATTCTGTCTTGCAGCCTGAGGTGGAGGTTGAGAGATGCTAGAGAACAGATTATGACTGAGAAAGGTGGTGGCCTGCGTGTCCTTAATGACCTGTCCTGGTAGCAGGCAAAACGTGCCCTAGCAGTTTGTTGGGTGTCCTCAGTGATGTGCTGCTCAGTATACTGGGCTGGTTCCTCATTTACCTTTTTGTGATACAGGCATTCGGATTTTTCGCTTCCAGGTGGATATTCCAGGAAATCCAGCTGCCCAGTCGGTCCCCATCTCTCCCAGTATTCCAGGAACCTCTGTTCTGAAGGCATGGTGTGTTTCGCCCGAAGATAAACAGCAGGCAGCTCTCCTGCGGCCGTCAGAGTGAGTTGTCTCTGTTTGTCTTCTGTTCTTTCCTTCGTAGTAGGAAGCAGATAGTTTTTCCAAAAATCTTTGTAGAAAATCTTTTCAGGGAAGGTGGAATCCTGATAGTTCTGTTTTCTGGCTTATAAAAAGCTCAAGGAGATGTTTTTAAAAGTGACATTTGATAATTAGCTAGTGGTCTAGCCATCTTAATGACATTTGCTTCTGCTGTAGAGTATACTGGGACCTGGATATTCAGACAAACGCAGTGATTAAGCAGAAGGCACCATCGGAAGTGCTGTCTCCACATCCTGAGGTGGAGCTGCTTCGATCCCAACTTATTCTCAAGCTGCGGCAGCATTATCGTGAGCTCTGTCAGCAGAGAGAAGGTAAATTTTTGCTGGTCCCCTCCTTTTTTTTTGTCTTCTCAACTGTGCTTTGATGTTCCTCCTTCTGGTTTACATCTATTTTCCCTGTGATCATCTTTTTTTTGTCGTGTTTATGCTTTCTGTGACATTGTATAATTTAGTATATTGTGATTTTGTGATACAGTAGAATTTTGCCATTAAGCAGACTTTTAGCCTGATGATCGTTATCAGAGCTTCTGGGCATCTCTTTAATGCTCCCATGTTAATCAGGTTCTTCTGTGCGTCTGCAGGGATTGACCCCCCAAGGGAGTCCTTCAATCGCTGGATGTTGGAGAGGAAGGTSGTTGACAAAGGGACAGACCCTCTGTTACCTAGTGACTGTGAGCCAGTAGTTTCTCCCTCCATGTTTAGAGAAATCATGAACGACATTCCTATCAGGTACAGCTCTCAGAGAGCACTTCCCTGTGCTTTGTGTCTTGGACCAGTCCCGTGATTTGTCTGACGTTCTGGGCTTTTGTGTCTCACTTCCCGTGACGAAGTGGCAGGGTGCTCTTGATGGGAAGTGTGGGAGCTGGCCAGGGCCTCCGCGCCGTTACGGCAGCGCTGAAACTGATACCTCTGAATTTGTGCTTTTTTCAGGTTATCCAGAATCAAGTTCCGCGAGGAAGCCAAGAGACTGCTCTTCAAGTATGCTGAGGCTGCCAAACGGCTTATTGAATCCAGGTAGGAGCTTTACAGTTCTGTCACTTTTTGAAAACAGAAGAAGTTTACAGGAGTTTTTAGAAGGGACTCCCATAACCCACCTTATTCAGCACTGGTCATCATCTTACTGAGTTAATAGAAGGTTAGGAACATACTGAAGGAAAACAATAAGCCTGGAGGGATCTCTTGGTAATAATTTTACTGTAAGATCAAACATGGGGTAGCTGAATGGATAGGACTGGACACGGAATTCCTTCTTAAGTTGTTTGTCCTTGGTATTGTGAGAATGGTTGGGCAGTCAGTGCTGTTAAAGAGCAATCATTATATAGTGGTATTTTATTGAGTCATGTCTAATTTTTCTCAAGAATTCTGCCACGAGTGAATTGAGTAAGATAGCCTGATTAAACACTACACAACTTGTTAACAGGATAGCTTTTGCACAGTMACAAATTCCTAAAAGTGCTTGCCTTTGAAAAGCAGAGGCAGCAGCAAAGTGGACCATTTTCCTGTTAGGTTAATATTTTGCTGCACAGCTGTGGGTAAAATCTTGCTTCTCTGTTGCGTGCAGGAGTGCATCACCAGACAGCAGAAAAGTGGTGAAGTGGAATGTAGAGGACACCTTCAGCTGGCTGCGACGGGACCACTCTGCCTCTAAGGAGGACTACATGGTCTGTATCCCTGGCTTTGTGCAGCTGAGCGCACTGAGAGCATGCGGGGCATGTAGGGCCAGGACAGGGTCCTTGAGAAGGCTGCGATTGCTCCTCTTTGCTCTGTGCGGTGTAAGTGAAGACTCTGCATACCTCGAGGGAATCTGGTTCTGGGTTTTTAAGGGATTTTCTGGTTCTACAGGACCGCCTGGAGCACTTGCGCAAACAGTGTGGGCCCCATGTGTCTGCTGCAGCAAAGGACTCTGTTGAAGGCATCTGCAGCAAGATTTATTACATATCCCTCGAATACGTCAAGCGGATCCGTGAGAAGCATCTTGCAATCCTCAAAGAGAACAATATATCTGGTATGCAGTAAACTGAAGAGTCATAGCAGTGCAGCATGTGACATTGCTGTAAAGGCAATGCAGTCTGTGCTGCTCCCCATTTAGACAGTGATGTGTCGGGAGGGCAGCTCTGAGTCCCCAGGCTTGCATTTAATTGAGTCAGATATGCCCGGCCCGCCACAGTTACCACGTAACTGGTGCCATTATCAGCTATAATAGCAAGTAGCYTTAGTGCCTTCTTCAACAGGATTCAGTAGCTTCCTAGGGGCTGAGCACACCCAAYGGGGCTCCCAGCACGGCTCTGTCTTGCGCTGCTTCTGCAGGGACTCCTGGGGACAGCACCACTCCCTTTCTAATGCCAGGCCCTCTGCCTGCCCTGTGCTCTCTGCCACGTTTTGGCAGCACCTTCTGCAATCCTGTGCATCCCAGGGATCTCTGTGCACTTTTTCCTTGCACAGGATTCGTGTCTCTTGAATTTTTCTCTGTGTCCTCTCTTCCAATTTTACATCCATACTTCTGCCTCCGCTGCTGTTAAGTCCTTTTCTCTTTTAGATCCTTGCTTTTGTCAGACAGCTCCCTCCACTTCCCCCTGTCTGCTTTTTGCCACTTGTCTTCCCTCCYGGCTGTGTCCAAGATTCCTTCCTACTGCTCTTTCCGGTGAACTCTCTTGTTTTGCTGAAGTTGAGACTCGGTGCTGACTGAGATGGGTAACCATAAGGTGGCAGAAAAATTCCTTTTCCTCCTGCACCTGACAACCTGAGAATGTTTATTGTTCTTTGAATTTGGGGCAAACTGAAATAACAACTGTCATGAAAGCAAATTACTCATTGAAACATGGTTGAAGATGCTGAAATGGTGCTGCTTGCAGGGCTGCTGTATTATAGATGGAAAAATACTGTCAAGTGAATCCCTATTGCGCTCTGTTCGTGGAACTGATTTGGGGAATTGGCTTTGAACCTAGGTAGCTGCCTACACAATACACCAAGAGGCAACTGCTGTGTTTCTGCAGGGAGAGCTCTGTAGCCCCCATCATTGCATGTTTTGAGATGGAAGGGGGATCTTGCTCGTGTCCTAATGGCCTGTGTTCCTTTTTAATTCATTCTCTGTAGCTGAGGTGGAAGCTCCTGAAGTGCAGGACAGACTCGTGTATTGCTACCCGGTGAGACTGGCCATCCCGTCGCCGCCGCTGCCCAGCGTGGAGATGCACATGGAGAACAACGTGGCCTGTGTGCGCTACAAGGGCGAGATGGTCAAAGTCAGTCGCAACTACTTCAGCAAGCTGGTGAGCGCRGGCGCAGGCTCCCCTCGCCCAGGGGGCTTCTCCATTGTCCTTTGAGAGAAGGGAGGGCGAGGTGGGATGGGGCGCTGGCCGCCTTGGGGCTCCTGGATATTGTCATAATGTGCTTGTCTGCTGACTTTGCCTGTCCTGTCCTTGCTTTTAATGGCCGGGCTTTCTCTTGCAGTGGCTTCTCTATCGGTACAGTTGCATTGATGACTCTGGCTTTGAAAAGTTTCTGCCCAGGGTTTGGTGCCTTCTTCGTCGATATCAGGTACTGGTCTCACCATGGTTATTATGTATCAGGGAGCTCTAGTAATACTGGGGAACTGAGCTTACCACCAGTGCTCTGAGRCCTATGGTTCTGGGAGCCTGAGGCAAAATAAGGCTTAAACGAGGTCCGTTGTCTGCTCCTGCTCTTTTGAGATGGGATTCCAGTCTGGGCAGCAATTGTGATCTTGACAAGAAGACCTCAGTGGGGATAAATTCTTATGAAAAAAAGACTTCCGTAGTTTGGATTTGCGTGTTCTGAGGCTGGACCGCAGGGTCGTGGGGAGGATATGTGAAGGTGGCAGGTGGCTTGTGGGGCCTGATTTGGATGAAGTATCTAAAAAGCATTCTTGGGTACATGCAGGGGACCTACAAGAATTTGAGCAAGGAAGAGGGGGCCCTGCGTACCTAGAGGAGTGGGTGCATGGACGTGTGGCCCTGGGTCCGTGTTCAGTGAAGGGAGCAGCAGAAACGCAGCCGAGTGCAGGCATCGCTCACCGGGGTTTGCTCTCCTCAGATGATGTTCGGTGTTGGTCTGTATGAAGGAACTGGCCTGCAGGGGGCACTTCCCGTGCATGTCTTCGAGGCCCTCCACAAGCTCTTTGGAGTGAGTTTTGAATGCTTTGCCTCGCCCCTGAATTGCTATTTTAAACAGTACTGTTCGGCCTTCTTGGATACAGACGGGTATTTTGGATCCAGGGGGTGAGTCCAACGTTACGGTGCCCTTGCCTGTGTCTGTGTGGCTGCGAGCGTGCGTGTAAATGGCTCGAGTTAGGCAGCTCTGTGAGTTGAGGTGCCRCTGGCTGTGGGTTGTCTGCTCAAAGGGACACGTGCTTCAAGCCTGCTGAAGGCAGCGAGGGGACACGCCGCCTGTGACACCATCAGGAGAGCCATTAGTCCAGTTAGAGGGGGTCTGATCTCGTATGTGATGAGATCTGTAGGTCTGTCGGTGCTTGCCCTTGTCCTGAAGAAAAGGAGAACGGGGCCCTGAAGCAGTGAGCTGGAGTCAGCAGGCAACCTGCAGTGACTCCAGACGGAGGATGTCCCTGGTGACAGTTGCGCTGTTAGGGAGTGGCAGGCCCCGTCCTGCAGGGCTCTGGGAGTACGACTGTCTTTCTGAGGATGTGGATGCTTTGGAAGATGCTCTCATCAAATCCTAACTTCTCTAACTGACGTSTTTGTCTCTTTCTTCCAGCCCGTGCCTGGATTTCTTCCCTATAAGTGGCTCTTTTGAGGCAAATCCTCCATTCTGCGAGGAGCTGATGGATGCCATGGTATCTCATTTTGAGGTATGCAGCTGTTCTGAGTGGGACTATGCAGGCTGTGCCTTTCTCGGCACTGCTGCATCCCCACACTAGGGTTGTAGTTCAGGAGGCAAAAGACTGTAGTGCTGGATTCATTGCTCGGGAAGCAGAAATGTGTTGGTTTCATAGACCTTGTCAGACACAGCACTGCTCAGTCCAGGCTAAAAGAGCGCATTTTCTTTTTGACTTAGAAACTACTGGAGACTTCCAGTGAGCCCCTCTCCTTTATTGTCTTCATCCCCGAGTGGAGGGACCCTCCAACACCAGCCCTGACCCGCATGGAACAGAGCAAGTTCAAGCGGCACCAGCTCATCCTGCCAGCCTTTGATCACGAGTACCGCAGTGGGTCCCAGCACATCTGCAAAAAGTAGGCCTGTCTCTTGAGTCGTGAGAGTGCCGCTAAGTGCTGCTAGGAATGTGCTTTTGATGCGAGGCACAGACGTGTGTCAGGAATAGCTCATGCCAGGTTGAAATCTGTTAATAGGACAGATAAGAAGAAATGTTTTCTGTAATCATCCTGGATTTTAAGACAGGAATACAGAGTGCTATGGATTTATATATTTGTTCCCTGACTACTGTTTCACTTAATTAAAAAGGTTGCAAATTGTGTGTTCCTGGGTACCAGTGTAATTTGAACAGTTTACACAAGGTGGTGCTGTGGTTGTTGTCTGTGCCCCGTTAGCTCTAGCCTGGTGAGCCCCTGCTGAAAAGAGCCCTGTGCCGGGGGGAGCGAGGGGCCCTCAGCGCCTCCCGCTCTGCCCTTCCCCTCAGAGTTAGGAGGGCAAGGGACAAGGAGCAGGTTGCCCAAGAGCTGGGAGCAGGAGCAGGTGGGGAGGCGGCGGGAGGCCGCGCGGGGCTGCTCGGCACGCGCTGAGCGCTGCTCTTTCCCTTGCAGAGAGGAGATGTACTACAAGGCCGTGCACAACACCGCCGTGCTCTTCCTGCAGAACAGCGCGGGCTTCTCCAAGTGGGAGCCCACCCCGGAGCGGCTGCAGGAGCTTGTCGCAGCCTACAAGCACTCAGGCCGGACCCTTAGTTCCTCGAGCTCSTCTTCCTCATCTTCATCCTCCTCCACAGCAGACAAAGAGCGGGAGCTGGGCCGAGAGCAAAGCAGCAGCCGGGAGACTAATCCCAACTAATGAGCCGAGGGGGGAGGCAGAGGGACGGCGGCCCCGGAGGAGGCTCCCGGGGCGGCGCAGAGACTGCTGGCTGCAGCCCCGCCTGGGGGGACTCTCGCACAGCAGCCCCCAGCACCTGCTTCCCGTGCACGGCCGCCGGAGCTGGAGCCAGGGGAGGCCTGGGCCGCTGCCCGCGCGCGGCGCAGGGAAGCGGGACRCAGCGCCACGGGAGCAGCAGGAGAGGCGGCCGCTCCGGCACCGGGCACCGCGGGGGCGACCGCAGCCGGGCCAGGCGCGGAGGGGAGGATGGACAGGCCGACGGAGGGACTGATGGACGGACAGCAACTGCCGCAGCGGCACCGGCGCCGCGGCCGGAGGAGCGGGCAGAGCCGGGGCCCGGCGCCGGCCCCGCTCCGTGTCCATAGTGTAAATAGTTGTGTCCACGGCCCCGCGCTCCTCGCAGGGCTTCTTTCCATTGCATCCGTGTTTCCTTTCCACACTTACGAGTCCCGTGTTGGCCGACGCTGTTGCGCGGAGCGGCGGCCGCGTTCCTTTGGTGTGTAAAGACGTCTTTGCAGCTGTTTTGTAGTCGTCGTGGTTTTTATGYGGAGCCTCTGGGCTTTATTTAACCTCCTTGGGTTTTGTTTTGTAAGGATTAATTTAACAGCGCTAACCATTTTATTACTTTTATCAAGAAGAGCAAAGTCTATTTTTGATTTCCRTTTCCTAGTTCTTAGGAACATTAAAGACCAGCAAAGAGCCCTGCCTCGTGTCGCTGCCTTCCCTGCCCGCCTGGGCCCTGTGGTGAATGGTAGAAAATGGTCATTTTCAGAACTTGTATCTCTCTAGCACTCTGCAGTTTTCTGTAACTCGAGTGAGGCACCCAGGATGTTTAATAATTTATCCATGACATGAAGAGTTAAAAGGTGCAGTGAGAAACGAAGCAAAGATATCGGTAATGGAGATARGGGTAGCTTCCCCAAGAAGTTTAAAAAAGGTAGTAATAAAAAAGGGTCATTGAGGGAAAGATTTGACTGTTAGCATCATCATCAGTTTAAGTGGTTGGAGAATTCTGCATCCAGTGTCTGACCCTTGCTGGAGTTGAGCCCTTGGTGCCGTCGAGCTTGTAAAGCCACAGGTGCTGCAGAACCTGCCCTCTGCCTGGGTAAACTGCCTGCTGATCAAGTCCCTTTGCCCTGGCTGTGCAGCCTCCGCGCTGCGCTCCCCTGGGCTCAGCTGCCGCCCCGCCGCCCCATTTAAAAAGTGCCTTTAGAAACAGAGTCAGGTTGGCCCCTGCTTTTGCTGGTGCTGTGACCATGGGCTCTCCAGGTCCACCGGTGAGGTTCCCCAGCGTCCCCTGGAGACCCTTTCTCTGCTCCTCTGCTACCTCTTACAGCTCTGTTGAATGGAGCAAGAAGTGGAAAAGGGCGGTCGAGCCCTTTGAGGACCTGGCAAACTGGTTTGGTGTTAAAGGGAGAGGAGAGGAAGGTGCTGGGCTAAAACAGGCGGGCGGGGRGCCCGAGGGGCCGGGGGGCTGCTGAGCAGCCAGCACAGGAGGCAGGTCGGGGGGTGCAGGACAGTGACCGCGGGCAGGACGGGTTGGGGTCTGCACCCCCTGCAGCGACACTGCCCCCACGCTGGCCGTGACACCCCCACGGCCGGGGAAGCTCCGGCCCCGTCCGCGGCCGAGCGCAGCCCGGGGCTGGGAGTGAAGGCCGGAGCACGGGGAGGCTGCGTGGCACCTCGGAAAGGAGGCTGCAGCACYGGGGGCTCCGGTACCGCCACCGACCAACTGCCCGTGGCTGAGCCCCGGGGCTCCCGCGTCGTGCGCGGGCGCCGCRCACATCTCGGGTGCTGTGCATGTCCTGGGGGCTGCGTGTGCGCCCCCAGGGGCTGCGTGTCCCCGCGGATGCTGCGTGTGTCCCTGGGGGCTGCGTGTCCCCCCCCAGGTGCTCCGTGTCCCCCGCGCTGCCGCCCGCGGGTCCCGGGCCGGCCGCGCTCCCCGGGCTGCGGGACCATGAGGAGCTGCCCGGGGGACGGCCCGGCCCCGTGTCCCGCGCAGGGCGGGGGCCGCGGGCAGCAGAGCCCGGTGCCCCCCCGCCGTGCGCGGGCCC
>NW_020455532.1:175838-188144 GCF_003342845.1 Nothoprocta perdicaria | reverse complement strand
TTTCCTAGTTCTTAGGAACATTAAAGACCAGCAAAGAGCCCTGCCTCGTGTCGCTGCCTTCCCTGCCCGCCCGGGGGGGCATGGAGGTCCCAACGTGGACCTTGGCGTGGGCAGCACCCCCTCCTCCCCAGCGCACCCCACACCTGGAGTCCAGCACAGGGCGCTGCACAAGCACCTTTATTAGCCCCCATGTCCTGTAAAAGGCTCCCCCCACCCCAAACAGCCCCCCCACTCCGGTCCCCATCACTCCAAYGTCCCCGGGGGCTCCCCGTGCACAGGGGCTGGTGACGCCACCATCTCCGCCAGGCTCCAGATCTTGGGCTGCGGTGGGTGGTGCYGCGGGGATCTCCTGGGGCTGCCGCGGCCCCCGCTGCCGTGCGGGGAGCCGGGGGCGCTGCCCGGCRGGGGCCCCTCGGTTCCGCCGTCGTCGGTGCCGCGCGGTGCCCAGGCCACCCCCTGCTCCTTGCGGAGACGCCGGCGCGCGTTGGCGAACCAGGTGGAGACCTGCGTGAGGCTCATGCGGCTCAGCAGCGCCAGCATCACCTTCTCRCCCTTGCTGGGGTAGGGGTTGCGCGGGTGCCGCCGCAGCCAGGCCCGCAGCGCCCCGGTGCTCTCGCGCCCGGCGCCCGCCCGGACGCGGCCCAGGGCGGGGGGACGGACGCAGGGTCCCGCACACGGCGACGGCAACGGCACCTGCGGGACACGGAGAGGCTGGGGGCACCGCAGGACCCCCCATCCCCATCCCTGTTCCCATCCCAGCTGCATCCGCAGGAACGGGCAGCGCTCCCGCCCCCCAGCACCCTGGGGTGCCCCTCTCACCGGCTGCGCCAGCAGTCCCGGCGGCGGCGGCAGGAGGCTGCAGGCAGCCAGCACGGGGCAGGCGCAGGGGCAGGGGCAGGCGCAGGGCAGCAGCGCCCGGGGGGGGCCCAGCAGAGGCCCCCAGGCCCCCCCACAGCCTCCCGGCTGGCAGCCCGGGGCCCCCTCGCCCCGAGGTGCTGCCATGGAGCCCAGAGCAGCCGGGAGCTGCTCGGGGCCTTTATAGCTGCGGGGCGCGGGGGGGCACCGTGATTGACGGCTGATTAGGGCCCAGCAGCTAATGCGGCAGCTCCGACCCCCGGCAGGGACCTCCCGCCCCCGGCCGCCCCGGGCAGGGGCGGGCAGGGCCCCCCCGGCACCCCCAGCACCGCCCCAGGCCGGGGCGCTGCAGGGGAGCCGGGAGGGGTGGGAGGGTGGATGTGAGCATGGATGGTGGGAAGGATGGATGGAAGGATGGAAGAATGGAAGGAAGGATGGAAGGAAGGAGGGCTGGAGGGATGGATGGATGGGAGCGGGGGAGAGAGGGAGGATGGAGGCATGAACGGATGGGTGGGTGGAAGCACCCACCGCAAGGGCTGCGGGACACGGTGCTCACCAGGACGCACTGCACAGGGCACAGACACACGCAGGACATGGTGCAGGGGGTTTGTTGCAGTGCCTAGAGCCACCAGCACCCGTCCCATGTCCCCGGCGCTGCTCCAGCCCAGGCAGCCGGTGCTGGGACAAGATGGGACAGGGTCCCGTTCCGGGGGTGCCCAGCGGGTGGGCTTGGTGCCGGGCTCACCAAAGCGCTCGACCAGCAGCTCCGTGGCGTGGCAGTGCCCATGCAGCAGCGGGGAGCTCTGCATGGGGCCRCCAGGGCTGCCTGCTGCTTCACGGGCACTGCCACGTCCTGTCCCATCCYAGCCCGTCCCGTCCCATCTGGTCCCATCCCAGCGGACACCCGGCTGCTCCCCCCTGGTGCCGTTCCCTCGTGCCGGGGTCTCGGGGCGCTGCAGCCTCCTGCTCCTGGCCCTCCCACAGGACCTGGCAGTGCCCGGGCACGAAACTGTCGAGGCCACCTGGGACCGRCCTCGTGCCAGCGGAGGAGGCCGAGGAGCAGGCGCCGCTGCAGCCCCCGCCTGGCCGGACACCTTTGGGGGGCAGGACAAAGGGGCAGCCACCGTGGACCCCAGGACCTCTGTCCATGGGCCCAGCACCAGCCCCGGAGAGCGGAGCCCTCCTCACAGCCCACACCGCTGCCCCCTGCCCGGGGTGCCCGGCTGTGTCCAGCTGTGCCCAGCTGTGCGCCGCGGCGCCGCCCCGCTCCGAGCAGGATTATCCCGCAGGTTGTGTCTGTAATTAAATACCGACTAATAACGCTCTCAGGATATTAAATGTGTAACAAACCCGCTTAGAGCCGGCCGGGGACGGGAAGGGGAAGGTCACCGGGAAAAAGGAGCATGGCGGGCCCCGYGGCGGCGCTGGGGACCCTGCGGCTCCTGGGCCCCGCTCCAGAGCTGCAGGGCCCACGAGGCACCAGCAGAAGCCCCCGGTGGTCCCTGCTCATCCCAGCCCAACAGGACTGTGGTGGCTGCTCCAGCCCCGGCCCCGTCACGGCGGCTGCTCCGACCCTGGCCGTCACCGGCCCCGCTGCTCTGGGCAGCCCCAGGCACGGGAGCCGTGGGACAGCCAGGACCCCTGCAGCAGCCGGGGGAGCGGGACAGCGCCCGCCGCTCGGCTGTGCCCCAGCCYGGTCCCTGCAGGACTCGACCGGACCTGATCGGTGCCGCGGCCACAGCCGCCTGGTCAGATAATGGCCCGTGATCCAGGAAAGTGCCTGGGATGGGAGATCGGGACCACCCCAACCCCGTGCCCAGCGCAGCCCCTGCCCACGCCGATGGGACGGGCMTGAGGACAAGAAGAGGGGGCTCCGCGGCACAGGGACGGGGCTGGGGGCTCCCCTGGGGCTGCCACCGCTCCCAGCACCCGGAGCTGGAGGGTCCAGGGGTGCTGGGGGGTGTGTGGCCCTGCACAGCCCCGCGGGCAGTGGGGACGGGCACCGCGCTCCAGCCCCGGCTCTTGCTGAAGTTGGGCCCTTCCAGCCTTTTTCCCCCTCCACCGATAATCAGTTTAATGCAGATGCAGAGAACTAAAACTCCGAGATTAGCTGTTATAATCACATGTAAATACCTCCAGACAATCCGCTCGGGGGGCGGCGTGTGTAGTTTGGGACAGAGTTACACGGGATTTAGGCTGTTTAGCAGTCGATTAATTTCCTGCCTCCCACCCCAGAGCAGCCTGGCGGCAGCTGCRCCCAACCCTGCTCCCAGGTCAAGGTCGCTGCAGGCCGAGGACGAGAGCCCGGAGCCGGGGACACTGCCCCTGGGCCCTGGCCACGGTCGCAGCCACCCGCCTTACAGACACACAGGATTCAGTGCCAGGTTTCCATCCCTTTTTATTTGTAAGCATCCAAAGCTTGAGAATGTCAGATTCGAACCCCTCCCACAACCACCTACAAAGCAGCGCTCTGCAGCAGAGTCCATCCCTCTCCAGAAGAAAAATAGAACCTCTTCCACCTCTGCCTCTTCCTAGTGCGGGCTCCTCCAGCCCAAAGCCCGCAGGCGCCTGCCTGCAGGCCGGAGCAGCCGAGGGCAGGGAGGCTGCCCGGCCACGGCCCCGCTGCGGAGGGGCCAGCGCCGCCCCGCGCCGGGCTGCGCCCCGCGGCTCGCGGGCCAGGCGGGCGCCGCTCCAGTCCGGCCCACACAGACACGGTCCGGGCAAGGGGGGCCCGGCCGTCCCGCGCAGGAGGCAGCGAGCGTGGCCGGGGCCGCCCCGCAGACACCCGGCCCGCGGCCCCCAGCTGATAAGGCCACTGCTGGCAGTGCAGGCGGCCGCCCCGCGGCAGCGCCACGACGGCCCCGCTCTAGTCCGCCAGCGTGATGACATCGTAGTGGATCCCCTGCTGCAGCTGCTGCATCTGCTCGGCCGCCTCCGCCGCCAGCGCGCCCTGCGCCTGGGCCATGGCCGCGTCGGCCACTGCTGCAGKGCAGCGACAGCTCAGGGCCCTGCGCCGGGACCCGCCACGCTCGCTGCCCGCGCAAGGGGCACGCGGTGCCACGGAGGACACACGATGACCAGGGAGCGAGGGCCACAGCGCTGGGCAAATGGACAGTGAGGGGGGACGGACAGAGCAGRGGAAGGACAACGCAGGGGAGGGGGACAACGCAGTGGGGAGGGACAGCACTGAGAGGGACAGAGTGAGGGGACGGGGACCGTGTCTGGACAGAGAGCATGCAGGGACAGCACAGGGCACAGGGCCAGCTCCAGGCTGCACTGACAGTGCCCACGAGCCACTCTGCAAGCGCGGTGGCCTGACCCAGGGGCAGCCACGGGAGGCATCATGAGCTCCCAGGCGGGACGGGGAACCCGAGAGCAGCAGGGAGATGAGAGCGTCAGAGCGGAGGCAGAGAGGAGCCCTGCGGCTCCAGCCCTACCTGTGACTGCCGAGTGCGCGGCTGCCTCCAGCTGAGCCTGTGTGACCAGCTGCTGCTCCGGGGACACGGGCATGTACTGGATCTGCAGGGAGAGGGAAGAGGGGCCGGGGTCAGGGACTGGCAGGGCCTTTCCTGCAAGGCTGTGCCAGCAAGTCACTAACCCCCCCGCTCCYGTATCACCCACTAGCAGCCCTCTGTGCAGCACCACGGCCTCGGCAGACAGGGCTGCCCCTCACCTGCGGCTCCTGCAGGAACTGGCCGCCCTGCTCATACTGGATATGGGTGATCTGGCCGTCCTGTACCTGAAGACAAGAGCTGTGGTAAGACCGTGTTAGGCCAGCGGTGCTCCCTGCCTCCTGAAGTAACGTGCGACTTCAGCGGAGCAAGTGACAGGGGACATAAGGAGGTCCTGCCTGGCACCTGGCACCCTGGTGGGCCCCATCCACAGTGCGGTGAGACACTTACCTGGATGTGATGTCCCTCTGGGACAACAACATACTCATGGGGAAGCAAGTGCTGTACACCGTCCTGGGCAATGATGTACTGTACCTGCAAACACAGGCATTCAGACCAAAAGGGGGCCGCCACGTGCTCCCCGACCGCAGCACAGCTGCTCGCCAGGGCTGTCCCTGCTCCGGCTGTGCCCTTTGGTTCCCCAAGCGCCGGGCCTCGCGTGCGCAGCCCACTCCCTTACCTGGTTGTCAGATGTCACTAAGTGCTGTACTGTCTGTCCATCGGCCGTCGTGATCTCCTGGATGTACGTGGCCTCCTCCTGCAAGCGGCCCGCGCCGTCAGCACTGGCTAGAGCGCCCGGCGGCGAGCGGAGCAGCGCRGGGCAGAGGACATGCCACCCACCACGACCTACCTGGCTGGAGATGCTCTGCTCCTGAGCCACGATGATGTGCTCCTGCCCCAGGGCCTGCTGCAGCCGCTCGGGAGCCAGCACCGCCTGGCCCGACTGCAGGGCCGCTGCAACGCAGAGCGCGCCACTGCAGACACGGCCAGGGCTGCCAGGCAGCCCCGCTCCGCGAGCGGCTCTTCCCACGTGTCCCCCACACCGAGGAGCGCAGGACACTCTCCTAACCTCTCACAGGGTAAGAAGCTAAAAGAAACTCTCCCAGGATGGGGGAACTAGAGGACACTGCGAGTAAAAACCAACATCCACATCAAACAGCAGGAACTCCACTTCCTACTCGAGCCACGAGCTGCTCTCATCAGTGCTGCGTCCCGAACGCACTGAGCCACTATGAGCCGCTTGGGAAAACACCGCACTTGCAGCTGCACACACAGAACCCCAGCGGGTCCTGCTGCCACCAGCTAGCCCAGCCTTCCGCTGGCCCAGGACCCGTTTCAGCCCTGGGCAGCTCGCAAGCTGGGTGAATCAGTCYGGGGGCTCAGGCCGCAGGAAAGCGGGGGGTCGCTGCTGCTCGGGGCAGCACCYGTCTTACTCTGCAGGGTGGCGAGCGTGTCCTCATCGCTGTTCAGTATGATGGTCTGCTGGGCAGTGGCTGCAGGTGCCCCAGGCCTCTTCCCCTCCGAGCTGTGCAAACGCTGCATGTGGAACTTGAGGTGCCCGTTACGGTTGAACCTTCAGGAAGAGAGGGAAGACACGAGATGGTCATTGCCAGAGCAGACAGGGCCTCTAAAAGGCCCCTTGTGGCAAGTACAAGCACGACCCAGGACACAGCCTGCCCCTAGAACACGGCCCAGGACACGGCCTGCCAGGCACTGAAACTTGGCTCCCACCAGGTCCTAAGTACCCAACCTCCCTGTGCAGAAGCTCCTTAGAGACCAAGCTGGGTCCACTTAAAGCAGGAACTGTTCTTTAAGGGCAGAGCCTCTCCTGATAGGGGATTGCTCCCGGGAGCAGGGCCTGAGCAGTTGGTTCTTTGCTAATACCCTCTCTCTTCATGCGCTCCTGCAGAGCCTCGTAGGGTTTCTAGAAGCAGCAACAACCTAGGAGAGCTCACTCACCTCTGCCCACAGATCTGGCAGGCAAAGGGCTTCTCATTGGTGTGTGTCAGCATATGCCTGCGCAGATCCTTTTTGTTCTTGGAGGCGAAGCTGCAGTGGGTGCACTTGTGTGGCCGAAGGTTGGCATGCTGAACCATGTGGCTCTGGGGACAGGAAARAAAAACAAAGTCAGAAAGCCACTGTCCCAAATTTACTCAATCCCCTCATTCCCAGGGCTGCTACATAGCAGGGAAACCTACCCGAACCTCCGGCCAGAGAGCTGCAGTGAACGGACAGTCAGGACACTTGAAGGTGCTGGGCCCAATGTGGGCTCTCTTGTGACTCTCCATCTCCGCTCTCCCTGTAAACATGGCTGTGCAAATCTTGCATGAAAACTTTTTGGCTGTGGAAATCTTGCACGAGAGCTTCTTGGCTGTGGAAACCTTGCATGAGAGTTTCTTGGCCATGCCTTGGAGTGCAGGCCACTTGACCTTCGGGGATGAGATTTCCTGCTCTTCAGGGGCTGGGGACAAAGATGAGTCCTTCTGGAGCTGCCTGGTGACACACTGCACCAAAGGCCACTTGACACCAGCGGGCTGTGCCTCCTGGCCATCCGCTGGCGAGGGAAAGGCAGTGTCCCCGCTGAGGGGCTAAGGGAATAAAAGAGAACAGTCATGCCTGCTCACACTGATGCCAAGGAATGCAGAAAACCACCAGTCTCCTCACCTCAATGTGATGGAACTGATTCCCTGGGACACTGGATGACATGATATAGTGATTGTTGGGATCCTTCAGCGCCTCAGCCATCACAGCTTCACTCACCACAACTGCGTGAGAGGTCTCTGCAGGGCTTTCCTCCTCACTGTAGGCAGGAGACAGGGTCAGGGCACATCTCTCATGCCCACCGAAGGCCCCCTCCTCTGATGCGAGAGGTGCCCGTCTCCCCACTTACCCCACAAGGCTAACCTGTATAGCGTGCCTGAAGCCTGGACCTCCTCACTGATGGGTGTGATGATGCTGTATTCTGTTGTCCCACCAAAGGGAATGGTGATCTGCTGCAGCTCTGAGCCACCCAAGGTCGCCTCCTCATAAGTTTCCTGCACCAATGTCTCCCCAGGCTCTGCCATGTGCAGCGTCACCACCTTCTGCTGCTGTTCCTGCTCAGAGTGATCCATCTCTGTCCCCTCGTCCTGTGGCTCTGCCTCAGCTGGGCTCTGCACTTCTCCCGAGTCATCCGGCTTCACCACTGCCACCTGTACGGGGGACAGCAGGTCAGCGGATGGAATACACGGCTCTGCAGGACACCCGTAACGCAGAGCAGGGCTGGGTGCTGTGAGGACACTGGTGGGAGGGCTGCTGAAGCACCAGGCCACCCCTCAGCCCGCTCACCTGCAGAGAGCCTGCGGCCAGCTCCCGCTGAGCGCTCATGTTCAGGAGCAGATCCAGCGCCGTCTGCGTGGCCAGCTCTGCTGATCCCGCCACACCTGGCAGGGCCAGAAAGAGGCCGCTAGACACAGCGCTCCCGACTGTCCCCATCCCCTCCACCCTCCCCTGGAGCCCACCTTGYTCATAAATGATGGTGGCCCCGCCTAGGGAATCCTGGGAGAGGACGGGGGGCTCTGATCCCGGGAGCGCCTGGACTGCATGGTAGGACACGGGACCAACAGGGACCTGTGCGAGAGGAAGAGCTGAGAGGCAGCCCAGGACGCCAAGAGTGCAATGGAGCTGGAGCGAGCGCGAGGGCACTCACCGGCGGGCCAGGCTCTGCCTCTGCAGGCGCCTGCACCTGGCTGTGCTGCTGCTTCAGCTCCTCGATCTGCTGCAGCGTGAAGAAGGGGCGGCGGCGGCAGGGCGGCTCCTCGGGGTGCCGCTGCGCCCACTCCTCGAAGCAGTCGGCGTGCCGGCAGTGCACGTGCAGGCGCAGGTTCTTCTTGTGCTTCGTGGTGAAGTGGCAGAACTCGCACGCGAACGGCTTCCCTCCTGCAGGACAGGAGAGGCTGGAATGAGGCAGAGTCCCCAAGGGAGGCAGGGAGAGGGGAGAAGCTCTCGCCCGTGTCCCGGAGAYGCGGATCTGGAAGGGTGCAGACATGTTGGGAGCGGGGCCAGGCAGGCACCTTCTCTCACCCGTGTGCTTGACAGCCATGTGCGAGACCAAGAAGTCCTCGCGGAAGGTGGAGTACTTGCAGAAGCTGCACTTGTAGGGCTTGTCATTCATGTGTGACAGCTGGTGATTCAGCAGGATCTTTTTGTCCTCGCAGACGTAGTCACAGAACTCACACTTGAACCTGCCGGGACCAGACCATCTGTCACACAGGCAACAGGCACCTTCTGCCTTCTCCCCGCGAGAGGGAGCCGAGGAGGACGCTGCTCCGCGAGGACACGCGCAGACGCGGGCCTGGCTCCTACCTGCGGTTGGCAATGGCCTGGATGTGTGTGAGCAGGTGCATTTTGAAGGTGTAGCGCTTCTTGAAGGACTTCCCACACTGCGGGCCAAGAGCAGAGTGGCGCTCACGTCCTGCCCAGCCCTGGGGGCTGCCCTGTCCCGTCCGACCTGCTCACCTTGTCGCACATGTGCGGCTTCTCCGTGCTGTGCGTCTTCATGTGCTGAGTGAGTCTCTTCTGCATGGGGTAGATACGATTGCATACGGGGCACGGGAAGGAGTTCAGCTTCGGGGGCTGGAGGGAGAGCACAAAGATGGGCTCACCTGGGAGGGCACCAACACCATCTTACCCTCCCCATCACCAGCCCTCGGCCGCCTTTTCTCTGTTGATCCAAAATGCTGCCGTCAGGCACCAAGAAGCTGACCCAAGACATGCCTCTCTGCAGAGGAACACTGCTGAGCTTCAGGCCACCAGGGTACTCAGACTCACCGGATCAGCTCTCTTTTTCCTGAAAAAGAAATAAACCCTCCATCAACCAAATCCCAAACATGACACCAAAACTGATCACTGCAGAAATGGTCAGAGACCAGATACAGACAGAGCTGCACTCCCAGGCCTGGGGAGCAACAGTGGTGCTGCTGAGGCAAGACAGCCTTTGGGACTCTGCCTTCACTGACCTGTCCCGACTGTGCACTGTGGAGTGTCGGATGACGTCCTTCTTGTACACACTGGTGTAGTTACACTCCTCACACTTGTACGGCTTGCTGCCCACGTGGTTGAACATGTGCTCCTGCAAGGGGCAGGGAGGGAGCTGTGAGACCTGGGGCTCTGAGCCACCCTCCGGGGGACAGCCCACGAACCAGACGGGCAGCAATCACCTTGAGGGAGGACCAGCGGCGGGAGCGGTAGCTGCACTGAAGACACTTGAAGAGCTGCGGGTCGTTGGCCTCGTGTGAATTGACGTGGAAGCGCAGATCATCGTGTGTGAGAAAACGCGAGCCACAGATCCGACACAGATAYGGCCTCATCAGGGGCTTGGGCGACTTGTAGTAGTACCTGCAGAAACGGAACCGGCGCTCAGAGCTGTGGTGGCTGAGAGGGGCTGGACCGGCTCTGGTCACAGGCCAGACGGCCCAGCGATGGCTTAACGCGCACCCCTCACCTGCGCCCCATGTACTTGCGGTATTTCTTGCCCAGGAAGCGGCGAGAGGGCCGGCCTCGCCTCCTGGGGAGGACGTCTGCCTCCTCGGGGCTGGTGTTGGAGGAAGGATCCTTATTCTCAGAGTCCGACTGGCTAATGCTGGGCTCTGCCAGGCTCTCGCTGGTCCCATTCTCCAGTCCTGAGGAACTGGCTGCTTCCGAGTTCTGTAGGTCACAGCTCTGCGTGCTTTGGGATGTCACCAGGGGCTCCACCTCCCCTCCTGCTTGACCACAGCACAGCACAACGGCATCAGACACTGCTGTGGGCGCCCACGAGCCCTCGTCTTGCTCCGCCTCAGCCACAGCACACGCGGCTGCTTTACCTTCCGACAGGTCCTGGGGCAGGTCTTCCACACGCGGAAACTTTCGGGGTCGTCCYGGCCGTCGCCGCGGCCTCTCCTCGCTGGAGGTGGGGACAGTGCGGCTGTACTTGGGCTGCCGCCCACGAGGCTCGTCCTCGGCTGGGTTGTAGTCACTGTCCTCTGRAGGCAAACGCACCAAAATGTTAGACACAAAGGAGAAGACCAGGTTACATCAGACACGGTGAGAATGAGTCCTACCTTCAGGGTCGTCAATAGCACCAGCATCCATGATGTCGTCATCTTCTTCTTCCTCTGCAGCCTCCTCCTCTGCAGACTTTGGAGAAGGACCCCCTTTCTGCGGATGCTCCTTCTTCAAAGCCAAAGCTGAAGCTACTACCATAGAAAACAGAATGAAATCTCTTTATCAGACTGCATTGCACTCTTATTCCTCTTATTTCTTCCACAGAGAGAGCAGGGAGCCCTTCTGCAGCAAGATCCTTTCTTTCTCAGTCCCTCTTAGCAGCAGCACCCTYGTACCTGGCTGGAAGTGCCGCTCTTTCATGTGGTTGATTAACGTTTTCTTGGAGACGCTCTTGTACTGACACATCTTGCACTTGAACTGTTGCACCACCACCACCTCCATCATCTCCTCCAGGGTCTCCATGTCTGGCTGATCCAGCTCCTCGCCACCATCGGCCTCTCGGCCCTGATCTGCCTGCACGGGCAGCTCCAGCGCTTCGGACTGCTCAGAGGGGTCTGAAGGGCCCGGCTGGTCAAGGCATGTGGAGGTTGGTCCATCAGCGATGGCTTCGATGGCCAGGCTATTGGCCAGGGCAGAAGTGGCCATTTGGGACACCATGGGGGCACCTGGAACACCAGAAAGAGCTCAGCCAAGGGGCACAGCCTCACCTGCACACAAGCCACATGTACACCCTGAGTACAGGGCTGGACGCACGGGGCACTGCAGGGCACCGAGTACGGAGCCAGGGGCACAGAAAGCTGCGGCTGGAGGGGCATCCTCACCATCATCAGGTCCCTGCAGGATGAGGTACTGAGTGGTCTCTGCGCCGCCATCCTGAGCACTCGTCACAGCGATGCAGCCTGCGCAGAGAAGGAAAGCAGAGGGTTGGTAGCTGCCAGACGGGGAGGTTGACAGGCACAGCTTGGAGGGGGTCGGGAAGGTTCAGCCCTAGGGATTTAGGAGCCTTRGGGATCTAGGAACCTTTCTGCAACTGCTGCACCTCGGCTGCAGGACCCCGAGGCCGAAGGGGGGGCAGCGCCTGCAGCAGCTCGATGTAAGACCCCCACTACTAAGGCAAGGCAGCAGGGAAGCCCCTCTCGCACCCACACGYGTGTGCAAACCTCCTACGGCCCCCAGGCAAGGCCCGGGCGGGCAGAGCAGCAGCCCCTCTCCCCGGCCCCGCTGCCCACSCAGCGCTGCAGCGCGCGGACCCACTCACTCTGCATGATGTCGGGCCCAATCGTGGACTCGATGATCTTGTCTATGGCGGAACCCAGGTCGGAGGAGGTGGATGCGGTGGAGTCTGACACCATGGTGGCTCCGTCGGYGATGACGCTGGAGTGCACCAAGACCTGCGGGGACTCGGACACCATGACGGACTGGCTCACCGTGGACACGCTGGACACCAGCGTGGACTGCGCGATGGAGGAAGAATCCGGCAGGTAAATCCGGGGAATCGCATCCGTGCTAGAGCTGCTCTCGGACACCTCTTCCTAAGGGAAAAAAGAGGCCAGAGGGGCTGGGAGGCGTTTGCRAGGCCGGCCCCTTGGGGAAGCCGTGTCTGCACGCACTGTGGGCTGCAGCGGGGAAAGGGGGAAAGGTGTCAAGGCAGCAGCAAAGGGGCCACGGCAGCAGCAAGGGGGCCAATGTGGCAGCCAAGGGGTCTGGGCAGCAGCAAGGGGGTCACAGCGGCAGCAAAGGGGTCACAGCGGCAACAAGGGGGTCACAGCGGCAGCAAGGGGGTCCCGGCAGCAGCAAGGGGGTCACAGCAGCAGCCAGGGCGGGTCCTGCTGGCAGCCGAAGGGCTCACGGCGCCCACCGGGGGGTCCCGGGAGCATGCAGGGGTCCCGGTGCCCGCCCGGGCTCCACGCGGCCGCCCCGCTGGCGCCCGGGGCCGCTGCACCGTGTCCGCCCCGCGGAGCCGCCCGCGCCGCGC
>NW_020455532.1:165637-174823 GCF_003342845.1 Nothoprocta perdicaria | reverse complement strand
CGCGGCCCCGGCTGCTGCCCAGCAGAGCGGGGCTCCCGGGGCCCCTCCACGCGCCTCGCGCGGGACACGGAGCCGCGGGGCCGTCACCGGTGCCGGGGGACAGGGTTCGCTTGCAGCCCCCGGGAGGGCGGCTCTGCTCCGGGACGGGGACGGGAGCGGAGCTGGTGATGGGCACGGGGGCCGGGACAGTGACGGGGGCCGGTGGCGGGCAGCCCGGTGGGCCTGCACATGGAGCWGCTCCCCGTGCGGCCGCGGCTCCCGGTCCCGCGGAGCCCCACGGAGCCGGCGCTGCCGCCCTGSGCTGCGGGGGCCGGGCTGTTCCCGGCGGCGCCCCCGCTCCCACCCGGCCGCTCGTTCCGCTTTTTGTCTTTCCTTTTAAAGAAAACACTGGCGATGTTTGTGTAGCTGCAGGGCTTCATCCGCACCCACCAGGCTTGTATCTATAACCCACCTGGGGAGCTGGTTGCATCAGCACATTTTGTAACCCCTTGAGCAAAACATCCCTTGCTGCAGGAAATGGGTTTTTCTTCACCCCGGGTTGCGTCAGCGCTCGCCCGTTCCCGGGGGCCGCGCGCGGAGGGGCCGCGCCGCCCGTGCGGCCCTGCTGCTCGGCCGGGGCGCCCGGCTGCCCGCGGGCTCCGCCGCGGCGCCCGGCCCCTCTTTGTCCCCCCTCCGCAGCGATCCTGTGGCTTCCTTCCCGGAACCAGGGAGCTCGGGAGCCGCAGGCCAAGGCCACCGCTCCCGTCCGCTCCTGCTCTGCTGATTCATCAGTGCTGGTCGGTGAAAAAGGAGCAATCAGCAAATTGCTGAAATACAAGAACAATAAACAAGGTGGCAGGGAGCGGAGAGCAGCAGGGCCCGGAGCCGTGGCGCTGGCCGGGCCGCTCCGCGCAGGCGGCCCGTGGGCCGGCACCCCGCGCTGCCCGTGCCCGGCCCGGTGCCGCGGGAGCGGCGCCATCCGCGTGCCCGGCAGCTGCCTCCGAGAGCAGTTGTCGAGCGTTTCCCCGCGGCGTGTTGCGGCTCCCCGTGTTCCTGCTGCTCCTCTTCGTTTACAGTTAAACAGCAGCAGTTCTGTCAGCGTTCCACCGTCCACGATCCGCTCCTGCRCCGCGGGAGTCCTCGGCCTCGGCAGCCGGGCTTGGGGTGACCCTGCCCGGTGACGGCGCCTTGCTGGGGGACCCGGTGCCGCCGGGAACAGCCGTTCACCAGGAGCCCGAGCGGGACCGGATTCCAGGAGAGGGGGCGCGTTTCCCGCGGGGCAGTCGGGTGTCCCTGAGGGCGGCAGGAGCCTCGCGCGGCCGGACGCTGCTGCGGGTGTCCCGGCCGCGGCGCTGCCGCCCGGCCGTGCCSCGGGCAGCGCAGAGGCGGCTCCRCAGCCCCCGGAGCGGCTCTTCCCTCCACCGCTCCACGTTCCCAGCCTGGCACGGTGGGGTGCAGTGGGAGCCGGCGCTGCGGGATGGTGCCGCGCGGCGAAGCTGCAGCGCCGGTTTCGGCGCCGCGGGGCGAGGGATGCCCGGGGTGTCTCATGGTGCCRTGGGGACGGCACCGGGCAGGAGCGGCGGGCGGGGAGTGCCGGGCGGGACACGGCGGGAAGGCCGAGGGCTCCAGAGAGGATTGGGCAGGGAATGAGGGGACCACGCTGTGGTGTGCCATGCTGTCTGCTCCATGCCATGCTTTTGCTATGCTGTGCCGCACTGTGCCATGCCTTGCTGGCTGTGCCGTGCCATGCCGTGCCATGCAATGCCCTGCTCCTGTGCCATGCCTTTCTGGCTGCACCGTGCCGTGTTATGCCGTGCCATGCCGTGCTGGCCTCCCCGTGCCGCGCTCGGAGCGCGGCGCCGTCTGCGGAGGAAGGTCCTGGGCCAGCTGGCGCTGGCGGCCGCAGCCCACGTGGAGCCCGGCGCGGCCGGGGCCGCGTGTGCAGGAATGTTGTTTCTGTCTGGAGCCGCGGAGCCAAGAGCGCCGGGGCGCCGGGTGTGAGGCCAGGCCCCGCTCGCGCAGGGCGCTCCGGGGCACGCGGGGCCGGGGCTGCGGTGCAGGGACTGCGCGGTGAGGCCRCGGATGCCGCGATGGGGCTGGCGGGTGGCGAGCGGCTCCCGCGCTCGCTGCTCGGGACCGGGGCAGCAGCAGGTCCCGCTCCCCGGCTGCGTCACCCGCACGAGGCGCTGACTCCCACGGCTGCTTCCCCTTGCAGCCACACTGCTCCATCCCTGTCCCCGTCCCCATCTTCATCCCCGTCCCCATCTGCATCCCCATCCCTGCCCCCTCCCATTCCCCCTGCCCCTCGCCCACAGGAGGCCCTGGGCCCTGCCGGGGCCACGTGGCCTCGGGATCAGCTCGGTGCCCCTGACTCAATGAGACCCCAGGGCAGCTCCGTCCGGGCCGTGGCCGCAGCCCRGCCCTTGCTCAGGTGCTGTCCACGCTCCTCATCCCTCCACGCGCTGCCTGCTCGGCTCTTGCCCCAGGGCCGGGACCAGCAGCATCCTGGACGCGGACCYGCATTCCCGTGGGAGGGTCTCTGCGGGCCATGGCGTGCGGAAGCGCTGAGAGCGGGCACGCAGGAAGCGGCTGCGGTCGGTGCCCTCCTTCCCCTTTCGGCGGCGGTGACGGGCGGCCTCGTGGCTGAGCCCGCCGCTGTGGAGGTGTCACGGCAGGTTTTCCATGACATCCGTCCTCAGGACGGCCCCAGGGTGGCGGGCGGGGGCAGGCACGGGGCAGGGGCTCCTGGTGTCCGTGGGTGCAGAAAGCTCTTCCCACCCGCACCCGCAGCCGCTGCCATCCCGCCGGCCGTGCCGCCCGTGCGCCGCCCTCCGGCTCTTGCCCATCCGCACAGGGCAGCGCTGCCCCGGGCACCCTGCGGGCCGTCCCAGCCTGTGGCCTGGGCACGCGTCCGATGGCACCGGGCTGCTGGAGTACAGCGCGGCCAGCGCCACCCGGGCCGCTAGTGTCACCAGTGCCGCCAGTGCCGCCCCTGCCGCCAGCGGCACCAGTGCCGCCAGTGCCGCCCCTGCCGCCAGTGGCACCAGTGCCGCTCGTGCCGGAGTTCCCCCGCCGGCGCGGAGGCTCCTGGCGCTCCCCGCGTGGGAGTTCCCTTCGCGGGGCTCTGGCTCCCGCCGGAGTCACCAGAAATCCCCAGATGCTGGTGCCAGGAAGGAAGCGGCTTTGCAAGGCCTGAGTCAGTGGGAGAGGCTGCTGGGGCGCAGCGCTGCCGCCGTCTGTCCGTCCGCTCCGGCTGCTCTGTTTGATGGGCTGCAGCCTCGGCCACATGCCCACGGGGTGTCCTGGTGCCCATGGGGTATCCCGGTGCTCACRGCGTGTCACAGCGCCCACGGGGTGTCCCAGTGCCTGCAGGAGGACCTGGTGCCTGCAGGGTGTCCCAGTGCCTGTGGGATGACCGGGTGCTGCGGGATGTCCCGGTACCTGCTGCCTGTGGGACTGTCTGCTCGGGCCCACGGCTCTGCGCTCCCCCTGCCCTCGCTTGTTCCAAGGGCCCTTGCTGGGCTGTGCTGTGCCATGCTGTGCCATGCTGTGCCATGCTGTGCCATGTTGTGTTGCTCTGTGTTGCACCGTGTTACGCTGTGCCAGGCCGTGCCGTGCCCCTTGGAGCAGTGCAGTGGTGCTGAGCCCAGGCTGGGCCACAGCAGGAGCTTGTGCCCTGGAACCCGGAGGGGATAATGTGGAGAGGCCCTGACGGGCCGCGGCGCTGGGAAGGCAGATGGAGCCGGAGCCCCAGCAGGCTGGGAAGGAGGGCGCAGGGGCCGCCCTGGCCCTGGCACAGCCCCCTGTGCCACCGGAGCCCGGGAGCACCGGGTACGAGCGRCGCCGAGCACCGGCAGGGCTGGGCTCGGAGCCGCAGGACCCCAGGCCGTGCCCGGGGCCAGGCTGGGACTCCGGGCCGCACCGCGGTGCCTGGAGCAGCTGCGGGACCCTGGCAGCTCCGTGGAGCAACTTCCTCCGCGTGCAACCGTGAGCTCCTCTTGCAGGGCCGCGCGGTGAGGCAAGCGGCCGATTGCAGAGCCATTTCCACAGGATGGCGGCAGCTTTTCCGCTCCCACCGCGCGGGGTCCCGGCACTGCGCCCCCCCGCCCCCCTCACGTTTCCTTGCTCCAGTTCCCACGAGCGTCGGCACTTTGGGAGCAGCAGGAAGAGTGTCCCGCGGCGAGGGCTGCGCGGCCCCGGAGTGACGGTGGCACCTGAGTCAGCGGCAGCTGCTGTGCCGCAGGACCCTGGCACGAGCCCTGTGTGTGGCCAGCGCGGCCTGGCCCGGGGCTGCCTTGTGCCCRGCACGGGCACATGGACGCAGCCGAGGGCGCCGCGCTCCCCGCCGGCCCTGCGCGCTGCTCAGCTGCCTCTGCCGTGGCCTTGGGGACAGCAGCACTGGGGATGGCAGAGCAGGGGACAGCAAGGGCTGGGGACAACAGGGCAGGGGCTCCGCGCAGGTGGTCAGGTGCCGCACACGGGCCCGGCCGTGCCCGGTGTGGCCRGTGTGAGCGGTGCCGATGCTGCTCGCGCGGTGTCCGACAGGTCCATGCCAGGGACGGTGCCGCGGTCCCTGCTGCCCCGGCGCAGCCCCGGCGCAGAGCGGCCCGGCCCCCTTCCCACGCATCCGTCCTGGCCTGGAGCCSTGTGTTTACTAAACAAGGTGATGAAACAGTTAAAGCAGCAAACAGAGAGCCTGAGTCTGCGTTTCGTCACCGTGGGAAGGGAGTGTGAGGCTGAGGGGTCTGAGGGTGACTCACTGCCCCGCKCCGCATAAATAGGAGCCTGCGCCGGTGGCGTTCAGAGCCCGGAGCAAGGCAGCAGCAGCGGCATGGACGGGGCCAGGGCAGAGCGGCGCGCGGCAGGGCTGGCCCTGCTGGCCCTCGCGCTGGGGCTGCAGGTGCTGCGAGCCGTCACGACCCCGCTGCCGGAGCGGCCGCGCACCCTCGTCACCTTCCCCGGGGAGCTGGCGAGCGCCGTGTCCGACGTGGAGCTGGCCGAGGTGAGGGCACGCGGGCCGGGCTGGGCCAGGGCGGGCCGGGACCCCACCACGCGCTCAGCGGCGCCTCTCGCCCCTGCAGAGCTACCTGCTGCGCTTCGGCTACGCGTCGGCGGCGGAGAGGCGCAGCGGCGGGCGGCGCGCCGCGCTGGGCAGGGCGCTGCGCAGGATGCAGCGGCGCCTGGGGCTGCCCGACACCGGGCGCCTGGACGCCGGCACGCTGGCCGCCATGCGCGCCCCCCGCTGCGGCGTCCCCGACGTCGGCAGGTTCCTCACCTTCGAGGGGGACCTCAAGTGGGACCACACTGACCTCACGTACCGGTGAGTCCCGACCCGCGCCCCCTCGCCGGGGCTGGCGCGGCTGCGCCGGGGGCTGTGGCACCACGTCCTGGAGCTGCGCGCTGACCCCCGCGCGGCCCYGCAGGGTCATGAACTACTCGCCCGACCTCGACCGCGCTGTCATCGACGACGCCTTCAAGCGGGCGTTTAAGGTATGGAGCGACGTGACGCCCCTCACCTTCACCCAGATCTACAGCGGCGAGGCCGACATCATGATCATGTTCGGCTCCGGAGGTGACGCCCCGCGGGCCCCGTGGCCACCCACCCCATGTCCCCYCAGTGCTGCTCCCCCCACCATGCCCACGAGTGGGGGGTCCCCGTGCACATGGGGTGTCCCCCCGCCCCACGTGCACCGGGCAGGACCCAGCATATGCACAAGGTGCACGGGGCGCTGCTGCAGGACGGTGCTGACAGCGCTGCCTTTGCAGAGCACGGGGATGGGTACCCCTTCGATGGCAAGGACGGGCTGCTGGCGCATGCCTTCCCGCCCGGCGCCGGCGTGCAGGGCGACGCTCACTTTGACGATGACGAGCTCTGGACGCTGGGCACCGGCATCGGTGAGCGCAGGGTCCGCAGGGCCCGCGGGGCCGGGCGCCGCGTCCCGCTGATCCTCTCCCCACACAGAGGTGAAGACCCGCTACGGCAACGCCGGCGGCGCCAGCTGCCACTTCCCCTTCGTCTTCGAGGGCCGCTCGTACTCACGCTGCATCACGGAGGGGCGCACGGATGGGCTGCCCTGGTGCGCGACCACCGCCAGCTACGACGCCGACAAGCGCTACGGCTTCTGCCCCAGCGAGCGTGAGTAGCGGCTCCGCGGGATACAGGGACACAGGGACATAGGGACACAGGGACACGGGCCCCACTCACCCYACTCCCGCAGTGCTCTACACCTACGGCGGCAACAGCGACGGTTCRCCCTGCGTCTTCCCCTTCGTCTTCGATGGCACCTCCTATGACGCCTGCACCACGGACGGGCGCTCCGACGGCTACCGCTGGTGCTCCACCACCGCCAGCTTCGACCGCGACAAGAAATACGGCTTCTGTCCCAACCGAGGTGCGAGGGCGGGCGGCACGCGGGGGCCCCACTCCGCGCCCGGCCCTCGCTCAGCCTCCCTGTGCCGCAGACACAGCGGTGGTTGGCGGCAACTCGCAGGGCGACCCGTGCGTCTTCCCCTTCACCTTCCTGGGGCAGTCGTACAGTGCGTGCACCAGCGCCGGGCGGCAGGATGGGAAGCTGTGGTGTGCCACCACCGCCAGCTACGAYGACGACAAAAAGTGGGGCTTCTGCCCCGACAGAGGTACCGGGCTGGCCCTGTCCGCGGCCCCGCGGTCCCGTCCTGCCGCTGCTGAGGCCAGCGCCTGCTTGCAGGTTACAGCATCTTCCTGGTGGCTGCCCACGAGTTCGGCCACGCGCTGGGGCTGGACCACTCCAGCGTGCGCGAGGCCCTCATGTACCCCATGTACAGCTACGTGAAGGACTTCCAGCTGCATGCGGACGACATCAAGGGCATCCAGTACCTCTATGGTGAGCGCCCGGCACCGCCAGCACCGGCAGCCTCTCTGGAGGCACCAGTGCCCATGGGAATGGTGGGCAATGCCAGCAGAGATGCCTTGGGATGGCATCTCACACTGTAGGTGCTGCTGGGCCAGGCCCACATCCCTCACACTGCTGGTGATGTTGGCTCAGGTCGCGGCTCTGGCCCTGAGCCCACCGCCCCTGCACCCGTGCCCACCGAGGAGCCCGAACCTGAGCCCAGCGGTGAGCCCRAGCCTACCGAGGAGCCCGAGCCCAGTGAGGAGCCTGAGCCCGTGCCCACCGAGGCCGGCAGCGCCTCCACCACCGAGGAGCAGGAGGAGGAGGAGGAGGCGACGCCAGAGCCCACGGCCCAGCCCAGCCCTGTGGACCCCAGCCGCGATGCCTGCGCGGAGAGGAGCTTTGACGCCATCACGGAGATCAACGGGGAGCTGCACTTCTTCAAGAACGGGTGAGCAGCAACGGTGGCTGCTGCAGCGCAGGGCTGAGGGGGGCCAGGAGAGCCCGGGGCTCTGCAGCCTTCACCTTCCCCCCAGCAAATACTGGACCCGCTCGTCCTTCTGGAAGTCGGGTCTCCAGGGCGCCTTCTACATCGCGGACACCTGGCCCGGGCTCCCGGCCGTCATTGATGCCGCCTTCCAGGACGTGCTCACCAAGAGGGTCTTCTTCTTCGCTGGTGAGCTCTGCCCCTGCTCCCTCCTGGTTCTGGGCAGCCCAGCCAGGCCCCGGTGCCCGTGCTGGGGACAGAGTCCCCCGAGGGGCTGCTGACACCATCCCCCCCACTGCAGGCCGGCACTTCTGGGTGTTTTCTGGCAAGAGCGTGCTGGGCCCGCGCGGGATCGAGAAGCTGGGCATCGGCAAGGAGGCCGGCCGCATCTCGGGCGCGCTGCAGCGGGGCCGCGGCAAGGTGCTGCTCTTCAGCGGCGAGAGCTACTGGAGGTGAGGGCTGCGGCTGCGCRCGGGGATCAGGGGCCGGGCGCGGGGATCAGGGGCCGGGCGCGGGCGGCTCATGGCAGCCACGGCCGGCTCTGCTGCAGGCTGGACGTGAAGGTGCAGCGCGTGGACAAGGGCTACCCCCGCGCCACCGATGACGTCTTCACTGGCGTCCCCCTGGACGCACGCAACGTCTTCCTGTACCAAGGTGAGCAGGGCGCTCGGCGGCGCCCCCGCACGCCCCTGCACCCGGCTGCTTCCCGCTCACGCCTTCTCTCTGCCCCTCTCGCCAGACAAGTACCACTTCTGCCAGGGCAGCTTCTACTGGCGCATGACGCCGCACTACCAGGTGGACCGCGTGGGCTACGTCAAGTACGACATCCTGCAGTGCCCGGAGCACTAGGACCCGAYCGGCCGCCCACTCCTGCCGGCACCACGCTCCCCCCGGGCTCCGGGTTCCCGCTGTTGGAGCTCCTGTGTCCCAGGACCGCGGCGGGAGCCGGTGCCTCTTGGCCACGGGGCGGCTCCTCTGCTCCGGGGAGCCCTGGCCAGGGAGCAGGACTCTGTCTGCAGCCTGCRGCGCCCTGCGAGTGGCCACGGGGGCCTTTGCCTGGTGCAAACTGCACAGAGAGCTGCGGTGGCTCCACCTTTCTGCCAGGCCAGCAATGCTGGGCCAGCCCCAGCCCAGGGAGAAGCTGGCGCTGGGGACTCGACACGGGCAGGGACATGGGGCTCTGCGTCACTCGTGCCTGCTACCTACTCTGCCACCTCYGTCCACGTGTTTGTAATAAAGAGAATCCTTTGGACATGGCCTGTGCCTGCTCTTGCCGTGCAGCACCGGGCGCTGCAGGGGTCCAGCACGAGTGGGGACTGGGCACGTAGAGGAGGGGGCTGCAGCCCGGCTGGCCTTGTGCTCCCCATTCCGCTACAGGACACCAGACCCCACTGGGGAGGGTCCCCCCATGTCCCTAGCGCCCCTGTCACCAGCCAGCTCCCCCTACCTCCTGCACGTCCAGCCCTGTGTCCCTCCACGAGTCCCTGCTGCCTGCCTGTGACTTCTGCCGCACGCATGCTGGTCACCCAGCGCCAGCTCACCACCCGGCTGTGGTGACCACAGGTTGCAAAGGCTGCCCGGTCCCAAGGGGACCCCAGGGCTCCCCCCGCTTTGTCGTCGTCGCACGGCGGAGCCCCGGGGTTGTCCCGCTGGGCCGGGGGGGGGCGGGTGCCCCGTCCCTGTCCCAGCCCCAGCCCCCGCGCCGCGGGCGGCCCCGGGGCCGTGGCCGCCGTGGCAGGACGGGTCTGTAATTAGAGCTATAATTAGCGCCGACTGCTCGGCACAGGGCGAAGGACAAAACCCGGCGCGGCCGCTGCCGCCCCTCCTGTGTGGGGCCACGGGGGCCGG
>NW_020455532.1:162687-165216 GCF_003342845.1 Nothoprocta perdicaria | reverse complement strand
GCCTCTGCGGGGCGCGGGGAGTAGCCCGGCAGGGCTGCCGTGGGGCAGCGGCCGTGGGGCAGCGGCCGTGGGGCAGCCTTGGGGAGGTCCTGCCTCTGGGGCAGGGTTGTCGGCAGTGCTCGCTTGGCAGGGTCCATGAGGCGAGGCCAGCGTCGGGCTCTGTGGGGCTGGGTCTGTGGGGCAGGGCTGGTGGGATGGAGCTTGTGGGACCGTCTTTGTGGTCCTGGGGCCATGTGGTAGGGCTGGCCAGATGCTCCCCGCTCTGCAGCATCTCCAAGGCTCCCCATGCCCGGGGCCATCCTGAGGGCGTCGCGGGCGGTGCCAGCGCCGGGCTTGGCCCTAGGCTCTCTGATGTGGTGGCGCTGGCGGTTTGGAGCGAAAGTTGTTGCTTTGCGAGAGAACTGCTAAAGTCTCTGCGGAGGCGGCAGCCAGCGCTCGGGCCTGGGAGCCCGCGGTGGGGAATGGCCCAGGAAGCTGCCAGCTCTGGAGGAGCCGTGTTCAGGGCAAGGCACTGGGACCAACTGCTCGGGCTCTGCAGGGTCCTGCAGGTGCTTGGTGTCCCTGGGGCTGTGCAGCAGCATCCTGCAGACTGCCCTGTGCCTCCTGCCCGCAGCAGGGAGGGCTGGGGCCTAGCGGGCAGCACGGTGAGAACCTTCCCAGTGCTACCCATGAGTGGGCTGGTGTCTGGCGTGGACAGCAAGGATAGAGGTGGTTGCCAGAGGATAACGGRGCTGCAGACAGTGCTCGGTGCAAGRAGGATGCTACCGGCTCCTTAAGGCCATGGGCTGGTCCTGCTCCTCCCGTGGGAGTGCAGGTGGCGATGGGACCGCAGCAGAGGGGAGCAGTGGCGAGCAGAGGGCAGGGTCTGGCCGGGCCCCATGGCACGGGGACCTGTCAAGCTCCAGTGCTGCGGCTGGGGACAGCAGTTGTCACCGGAGCCGCATCGATCCCAGAAAGCTGCCTGGCGTCGGCCGCGTCCCCGGTCGAAGCGGTGACCTTGTGTCCTTGGGAAGGGCGCTGGTGGGAGGCGGTGCGCAGCCGAGGGGCCGGAACCGCTGGGCTGGGGCTGGGCCGCCCTGTTGAGTGGGGCCTGGTGCCTGCTGGCCCCGGCGCTCCTGCCTCCTTGGGGCTGCCGTGGGGCTGGGGCCRTGGGCCGGCACGGGGCCCCTCTCCACGGTGCTCTGTCCTGGTGAGTACGGCCTGGCCTGGAGGCTGCTGCCAGCAGGGAACAGGCTGCGCGGAGCGGAGCCAGCGCAGCCCCGCGGGAGCCAGCGGGACTATTGCACTGGTGGCTGATCTAATCGCAGGGAGCAGCGCGGCCGGGAGCAGCGCGGCCAGCCCAGGGGCGAGCCGGSCTGCACCAGGGCTGGGGGCCCAGCTGTGACCTTGCACCCTGCTGGAGGGCAYCTGGTGGCCCGGCCCCTGTGTCCGGTGTCACCAGCCAGGGCCCCGCACCGCCCGGCGGCCCCRTGGGGCTCTGTGCGACCCACGTGGCTGTGTGTGAAAAGGGTTGTGATGGCCAGGCCGGCACCGCCTGCCCCCAGCTGGGCTCAAGGCCTGTCTGGATGAGGAGTGTGCCCAATGCTGCCCTGGTTTGTGCCCCCTGTCACCTCCGCAGTGCTGAGGTTTTGTCCTGCAGCTTCCCCGAGGGGCAGATGGATGGGGCGGGTGCACTGTGGAGCTGGTCAGTGCTGTGGCTGCAGGGGTGGTGCTGGCGGGCAGCAACAGGCAGGCGACATGCTCAGGCTGCCCRTGCTTTGCCCATCATGGTGGCGCCTGGGCAGCAAGTGGCTGCATCCCCATGGCCAGTGGGTGTCACTGGCAAGGATTGTGCTGAGCTCTTCAGGTGGGTTGGATGGGGCTGGGGGATGCTCAAGGCTCCGGGACAGCCCTGGAGGCAGAGACAGGATGGGTGTCAAAGGGTGTATGCGCCCTGGACTCTGTGCAGCGGACAGCAGGGACAGTGGGGCTGGCTGGCTCCGTGGTGGCTCTGGCACGTACTGGGGCTGGGCAGCTGCCTGTGGACGTTGTGGGCTCACACTGGTGTGTCTGGGGCAGGTGCAGGGCGGGTTTCTGGCAGCAGCACCCTGTGGGGTGGGAGCCAGAGGCCCTGTGGGTTGCAGGCACTGCTGGGCTGGGCCCGGAGGAGCCGGTGGCAGGGCTCGGGAGGCTTCGTGGGGGCATCCGGGTGCTCAGTAACATCAGGAGGGTGATGTAGGAACTCTGGGGTGTCTGTGGGCAGAGGAGAATGCAGCGTGTCCGAGGGGGCTCCCCGTGTCCGAGGGGGCTCCCCGTGACCGTGGGGACTCCCCGTGACCGCCGCGCTGCTCTCCTCCCCCGGCAGGGGTCGCTGCCGGCCGGGCGCGACGCAGCCCGGAGCCCGCGCGGCGCCGGGGCCGCTCCGAGCGCGCTGCGCTGGGTTGTGGGGCCGCTCCGGTTGGAGTCCGCTCCGTCCCCGGCTGCGCTGGGTTGTGGGGCCGCTCCGGTTGGAGTCCGCTCCGTCCCCGGCTGCGCTGGGTTGTGGGGCCG
>NW_020455532.1:154840-162207 GCF_003342845.1 Nothoprocta perdicaria | reverse complement strand
GGGTTGTGGGGCCGCTCCGGTTGGGGTCCGCTCCGTCCCCGGCTGCGCTGGGTTGTGGGGCCGCTCCGGTTGGAGTCCGCTCCGTCCCCGGCTGCTCTGGGGCACGGGGCCGCTCTGGTTGGGGTCCGCTCCGTCACCTGCTGGGCTGCGGTGCGAGGCCTGCTCCGGTTGGGGTCCAGTCCATCCCTGGCTGTGTTGGGGCACAGGGTCTGCTCTGTCACCCGCTCTACTCCAATTGGGGTCTGCTTTGGTTGGGGTCTGCTCTATTACCTGCTGTGTTTGGGTGCCAGGTCGGCTCTGTCACCCGCTGCGCTCCGGTTRGGGTCTGCTCCGTGCACAGTGTGTTCTGGGGCCAAGACTGCTCCGTTGCCCCTTGGGTTTCCATGTGGGACCCACTCACTTATCTGGCGCGCTCGGTGCTATCTCCGCTCTATCGCACGTCTGCTCTATCACCTGGGCCTTTCCAGCACCAGCTGCTCTGTCTCCCAGAGCAGTCCAGTGCCGGCGTCTGCTCCGTCACCCAGCATGTTCCTGTGCAGGTTCACTCTGTCACTTCATCTGCTCCATCACCCAGTCCATTCCAGTGCCACCTCCCTTCTGTCACCCAGTCACCTCCATCCCTTGGTTGGCTCTCGGTGTCTGCCTCTTGGAGTTGACACAGTGGGGACAGTTTTTCCATGCTCCTGGTGTGCACGATGTTCAGCATTCTGCCCCTTGCTCCCAGTGTTACCCTGCCTTGCTGCCCTCCAGCAGCTCCATCCTGCTGCTGGACCAGCCATCCTGATGCTGCTGCTTTCTTCAGCAGGACAAAGGGATGTCCCTGTGCCCCCCTTCCCGCTGTCCCTCTGCCCCTGTACCTGCCTGAGCCGGGATCCTGTGCAGCACAAGTGCAGGCTGCAGCTGCCCGGGCACCAAGGWAGAACTGGCCTGAGTGGCACGTGTGGAGGCCGGGGACGTGGTGGCCATTGTGACCCCCTGGGTAGAGCTGGGGTGGTGGCTGCAGGGGCGCCCCGATTGGATGTGCAGGACTCAGGACAGGCGCTCCGGGCTGGCCTGGCCATGAGTGAGGTTCTGTATCCCAAGCACCCGGTCAGTGTCGCTCCCTGCTGATTCCGCCCTTCGCCCTGTCCGGCAAAGACCCGGGGCTGGTTCATCTTGGGGCGTAGCTGTGTCGCCCCCTCCCCTTCCCTCCTCCTCTCCCCCGGGGAGGCTGGGGGAGACTCAGATATTCAAAGTGATTCCTAAAATAAACCCGTGAACTAGATTGCAGGCGCTGCCTCGCTCCAGCACGGACCTGGTTGCTGTGGCAACCCCAGACTCCGCTTAGCGGAGCCCATCCACATGCTTGGCTCCGGCACCACGGCGAGACCGGAGCTGGGGGCAAAGGCACCCTATGGTGGGGCCTCGTGGTGTGGGCCTGGGGCTGGGCTCCCCTGGCACCTGGGATATGGGGCTGCCCCCCAGAAGTTGCTGCCTATGCGACTGGACTCCAGGCYGGGATGGCCTGGAGCTGCCCCAGCGGCTGGTGCGGCTGCTCTGTGTTGTGCTGACCAGGAGCCCTGGWCTTTGGCTGTGGGACAGGGACAGGAGCCTGGACACTGACTGTGAGCCGGGACAGGAGCGGAGACTCTGGCTGTGGGGTGGGACAGGCCCCCCAGGACCAGAGGATCCCCCTGGCTCCGGCATCACTGGCTGTGGGGCTGCGTCAGGGCCCCAGGTGTGAGTGTCCATGGGGGTCCCGGGGCACCCCGAGGAGCACAGGCCGCCAGCACCGTGTCCTGAGACAGCCRGGCTCCATGGCAATCACCATGGCAACCAACTGGTTAAGGAGCCTTTCTCATCACCATGGAAACGGGGCCAGTGTCATCTCCGCTGGCTGCTCCTCAATGCTCATGGGACAGGGAGCAGGCGCCGGGGCGGGGGCCGCGTGGCAGGGCCTGGGGCACTGGCTGTCCGCACCGCCTTGGCCCCTGTCGCAGTGCCCACATGCAGGGTCTGCCCTTGCCCTGGCGCTGCGCACGGGGAGCGCTGGCTGCCGGGCTGCAGGATTGTAGGGCTGCAGGATTGTAGGGCTGCGGGCTGCAGGACTGCGGGCTGCAGGATTGTAGGGCTGCAGGACTGTGGGCTGCAGGACTGCAGGGCTGCAGGACTGCGGGTTGCAGGGCTGTAGGCCGTGGGTCTGTGCTGGTTGGCAGGAGAGGCTGTGTGCTCTCCTGAGGCTGTGTCACAGGGCTGTGCAGGAGGAAGGGGCCATGCGGTGCCCAAAGCAGCAGTCCGCAGCCGTACGGGGGCCTGGGTGGCGGTGACCTGGGGCTGCCACCCACCCTGATGCCCACGGCACCCTGCAGCCACGCGTGGGGCTGCGCGGGTCGCTGCGCGGAGCGGGGCCGGGTGCGAGCGGCCGCCCCGCGCGGAGGCAGCGCCCGCAGCCCCTGCCGCCTCCCCGTGGAGGCAGCCACCAGATTTCCCGGAGGTTGCTGCCTTCGGGAGACGTCATCAGGCAGCGGAGGGAGGGGGCTGCGCTGCGCGGGCTGCTCATGAGCACAGTGTAAGCAAGGGGGTGCGGGGCCACCCAGGGATGTGCACCGGGAGCAGCCAAAACCCCCGGACASCCCCTGTCCAGGCCGAACCCACCCCAGGGCAGCGGGGCCTGGTGCGGGCTGTGCAGCAGGGAGCCGGGGTGGCGCTGGGTGCAGGACACCGCCAGACCCCCGCACGTGTGTCACCTCAGGCTCCCCATGGTGCTGGCAGCAAGGCCGTGYCCGTGGTCTGGAGCCGGCTCTGCGCCCGGCTGCAGCGGTGCCGCCGGTACACGCTGCCACGCGGCAGGCCCAGCTGCAGCTCTCACAGGCTTGGAGAAGGGCCGTATTCCTCCTGCCGCCGGGGGGCTGCGTGGCGAGGGGCTCGCGGGAGCATCATTAGATTTGAGCTCAAGGACCTGTCGTTCCAGTGCGGCTGGCAGAATTGCCGCTCGGAGTGCGTGGTGGTGCCGGCACCTCCCCATCGCTGCCCTCCCCGGTGCCCCGCGGAGCCCCCAGCCCAGGCCGCTCTGCCCTGAGGCTGCAGCCCGCCCTGGCTCCTGTCGCTGCTGCTCATCCTTCTCCCGGTGCTGCCTGTCCTGGTGCCCTTGAGCTGGCGGCACCCCGGGGACCCCCTGCAGAGCCCTCCCTCCTGCACCCTGCTGTGGGGCCGAGCGGGGAGTGGGGCTGGCGTGCGAGGCCGGAGCTCAGGGAGCACCGCAGGCAGCCCTGGAGAGCGCACGGTGCCCAAAGGCAGCTGGATCTGCACGCAGCAGCGCTCGCTCCTGGGGAGGCGGCTCTGAGGCCGTCTGGAGTCTGCACTGTCAGGTTTCCCCGCGCCTGGAACACGTGTCTCGGTCATGAGGGGCTGATGCTGCTTGTGACAGGACAAAGCTGCAGGTCTGCAAGTCTGGCTGCAGGGACAGGGACATCTGCCCAGGGAGCCAAGGATGCTCCTGCGGGCCTGGCACTGCTGCAGGGCTCGCGCAGCAGCTCCCTTGGTGCCGCCCTGTGCAGGAGATCCAAGGACAGGCATGTGTGGGGCTGTGCTCAGAGGGCCTGCGGTCTGGGCAGGCATGGGRCAGGCTGCAGGTGCCGCAGGCTGTAGCTGTGAGTCGTGGCTGTGCCAATGCTGGGGCTGCAGGCTGCCATGGGTCTGTGTTGTGATTTCCAACCGTTGTCATTCCCGGGTGCCGTGAGCCCCAACCCCGGAGCCCAGCTCAGCAGATGGTGCTGTGGGGCCGGCGCGGGAGGGCCTGGGCAGTGGGGCAGGGCTGTGGGGCCGGCCGGGGCCCRGGGCTGGGCAGTGCTGCCCTATCCGGTTCCTCCCCTCGTGACGCCCGTGCAGCTCGCAGAAAGTGGGGCACTGATGCCATGCCTGGCCTGGCGCCAGCATCCTGCTTGTGCCCAGGCCTGGGGGACTCTGCAGCTGTCCCCCCGCYCCCCGCCCGGGGACCGCCACCTGCCTCCCTCTCCTGTGGCTGCTCCGGCCATGCCCTCGGCGGGCCATCCTCTCCCCCTGCGCCCGGGCACTGCTGGGCGGCGCTCCGGCCAGCCCCGGCCTCAGAAGCCCTGCACGAGCGTGAGGAGCTGCTGCCCCACGGCACCGCAGCTATGGCATGACCACCTCCCCACTGAGCCCTTGTCTGAGCCCTGTGCAGGTTTTGGCCGGGGTTGGGGTCAGCTCTGTCCAGGCTCTGAGCCCCAGTCTCTCTGCAGGAGCCGGCAGGAGTTGCTGCCATGCTGCCCCCACCAGTGCCAGGGTCCCCTCTGCTGCGCCCCGTCCCCCCAGCTGCGCCCCGTGTGTGCAGGGCCCTGTGCGCAGGCTGGGTGAATGTGGTGGACAGCGTAGCCCCCACACTGCTGGCAAATCTCGGACCCTGAAATGGAGCCGTAATCCAGGGATTAGTGGATTAGTGGTCTTTCACGTGCTTGCCCCCCCTCTCCCATCTGCTTTAGCAGGAAAATCCCTCCCGTACTGAGCTCATGCGGAGGTCTCCTGTGCAAAACCACTGTCCTGGCATCGGGCACCTGCTGGTGGGGTGCCCCCACGCAGCCCCCTGCCCATCTGTGCGGCCCCGGCTGCTGCTGCCAGGTGGGCTCTGCTCACCTGGGCAGGGAGCAGGGGGAGCGGCGCTGCCCTCCGCACCCCGGGCCGTGCCAGCTGCACCGGCCGGCCCTTCCCTTGGGACTCGGCCAGCCCCTTGCTCCAGCGCTGGCTCCTCCTCAAGGCAGAGGGACTTGGTGGAGGGGAAGCAGCCCCTGTGCCTGGGGGTGCAGCCCGGCCCCCCGGCTGGGCAGCCCCGGCCAGCGCGGGTGGCAGAGGCAGCGTGGGGGCGGAGGCGGCAGCGCAGTGCCCGGGGTGCCCGGCCCTCCGTGCTGCAGAGCCGTCCGCACGCGAGCTGCTCCTGCGGGGTGTGCAGAGCTCGGCGGGGAGCAGAGCCTGCTGTGGAGCCGGGCCAGGGAGCAGAGTCCGCTGCGGAGCCGGGCGTGGAGCAGAGCCCACTGCGGAGCGAGGCCGGCGGYGGGGCAGCCTCCTGCGGCCCAGCGCCAGCAGTGCCCGCGTGCGGCTGCCCGGGTCCCAGCGCAGCAGGGGCTGGGTGCTGGCTCCCGCGGGCACCGCAGGGGCCGAGGGCCACCCGCAGGGCTCCTCGAAGGAGGTCAGTGCCCTCCGGGGCACAGCGCCAAGGCCTGCAAGGTGAGGGCCTGGGAGCAGCCACGCTGCAGAGCAGCTGGCCCCGAACCAGGAGAAAGTAAACAATTAATTACAGCCGTCAAGAAGTAACTAACGCCAGCGGGCTGTCATGATCTCAGCCTGCTCCCGAGGAGATGCCGGGAGCTGCAGCCAGCTCCGGCTTTGGTATCCTCCCAGATTAGGTGCAGGGGATCAGTGAGTTGTTCTGAGGGGTCAGAGCAGACTTTGGTGAGTGGCACCAACCCTGGAGGTGCCACTGGGTCTCACCGTCCTGCTGGGGCTTGGGCTGAGAGCAGAGAGGGACAGGACAGGACCTGGGCAGCACAGACTGGGGAGGGATCAGCTCGTTCTCAGCCTGCCTCAAGTGTTAACCTTGGTTGAATCTGCAGCCCRGTGTCTGCAGCTCTGTGGCTCTGAGCGGGGGCTGCCCATGGGGAGCCCTCGAGGCTCTGCCCGCTGAGGTGCTGCTCAGTGAGACATTACTCCGGGCTCCCTGGAAGCCCCTGGGGAGCATTCAGGTCTGAGCTTGCTCCCATCTGCCAGCACCTTTCCGTGCTCTGCATGGCTGCTGCAGCCCGGCTGAGGTCAGAGAAGTGTCAGCCCTGGCCCTGCTCCCAGACGTCTGGACACCCCCCTGTCTGTCTACAGGGCACCCAGGTAATGGCATTGCCCAAGGCAGAGCTGGGGCTGCTGCAGCTCCTGCTGTTGGGACAGGAGGATCCCCCTTGCCAGCCTGTCCTGCCTGCAGGATGGTCCTTGGAGCAGTCCCAGCATCACACAGGAGATCCCCACTCTTTCCAGCTGCAACCTTGAGCCTAGCAGGGGCTGGGGGCTTCCTGGGGGGCAGAGATTGCCCTGACTCCTTGGAGGGCTCACAGGATCCCTTGGAGACACACCAGTCCATGCTGGAGCAGTGCCTGTCCCACTGCCCTCCCTCCCAGCCACAGGGCTGGGGTCCRCTGGTCCCTTGGGCTCTGCCATGGACTAATTGAGGGACATGCAGTAGCTGACCTGCCTACGCCAGCTGGGAGGGGGGACCTGCAGCCRCCAAAGTGCCCTAATTCCCCCAGCCCTGGCTCAGTGAGGCAGAGCAGCACTGCCCGGGGAGGTGGCGTATGGCTCTGCTACAGCTCCTTCCCCCTCCCTCCTCTGCCTTGCACTGCTTCCCTCCCCAAAAACCCGACAGGGGATAATGCCTCCTGAATACATGATGAAGTGAGTAGTCAGGCTGGGCTCYGCCGCTGCTGCTGGGAGTGAGTGAGTGTGTGAGTCTGTGCATTGAGGCATCTCTGCACTGCAGCCTCCTCCTACATCCAGCCAGAGAGAAAGAGAAAGGCACGGAAGGAAGGCGGCTTGTTGCAGTGCGAGGCASTGGCCCTGCGAAGAAGCAAATTCCTTGCAGCCACCCGAGGAAGGAGCGAAGCAGCCTCTGAACAGGGAGGCAGGCAGCAGGCGCCATGCTGAATAACCTGACGGACTGCGAGGATGGTGATGGGGGTGCAAATCAAGGTAAGCGAGCAGCCCTTGGAGGGGCAGGGGAGCAGCAGGGCTGAAGGGAGAGATGGGGGTCAGGGGCAGAGCCTGGCAGGATTTGCCCTGCAGGCTGTTGGGGTGATCAGCAAAGCCAGAGCCGCGGGGAGCAGGCAGGAATGTCGCGTTCTTCACCATGCGTGGCRGCAGAGGCAGCCGGCGCTGATGCGGGCACAGAGAGCGGGAGGTCGTGCGCCAGGCGCGGGGAGGGGGCGCCTGCAGCCCCCGAACCCCGCAGCGCGGCAGGAGCCGCCGCGAGCGGCCGCCCCGGGCGGCTGCCGTTGCACCGAGCGCGATGGCGGCGGGGCGGCGCGGGGGCCGCGCGGGACGCGAGCCCCTGTCCCCATGGGTCTGCGGCGCTGCTCCCGCGCCAGGTCCGGGGGCCGCTCCGGTCCCCACGCTGGCCGCTGCCCCCGAGCGCGGGTCCCGCTCCCGGGCTCGGCTGCGGACAGCGGTGCCGGCCCCGGCTGCGCTCCGGCCGCCCCCGGGGAGCAGCGCGGACCGATGCCCCCCGGGGGCGGCACAGCCAGCGGCCCCCGGCCCCGCTTCCGCACCTGGGCGCTGCGGGCAGCCCCTGCGCAAGACCCCGGCCCCCGCTCCCCCTTCCCTCCCGCAGCAATATC
>NW_020455532.1:137333-154583 GCF_003342845.1 Nothoprocta perdicaria | reverse complement strand
CCGGGCCGAACCGGGCCGGGCGGGCGCACCGTCGGGTGGGCCGTGCTGCAGTGCAGGCCGCTGCGGGCCGGGGGCTGCAGGGCGGTGGGGGGCGGCGGGGCCGGCYGGCCCTGCAGAGCTGGGGTGGCCACGGAGCTCACGGAGCTTCGGCCTGAAAACTCCCCTGGGCGTCCCCGAGAGCCCCGCACTCTGCAGGGACATGCCCAGCCTCAGGCTCCCGATGCGCTGGGAAGCGCAGCAGCCTCTTCTGCAGGTGTTTCTGTGAGACGCAGGAGCGGGTTGGAGCCAGGCAAAGGTTACGATGTGCTTGGGGAGACCTTCAGTCTCTCTCTGAGTCCCCCTCACTCCCCTGCCAGGTCCCCTCACCATATCCCCTCACAGGGTCTGTTGAAAACTCCAGCCAAGAGGGGAGCCGGAGGGGACAGCTGGACCTGGCACATGCGGTAGAGGTCTTTGGCTGCCTGCAGTGGTGTGTTGGGTGCAGCCCCTTGCAGTGCTTTTGCTGCTCCTTTTGCTCCACTGATTTGACTGTTTGTTTGCTTGTTTATTCGTGGTTCCACTCAAGGTCAGGGCTGGCAGGGCTCTTCTGGGGACACCTTGCCTGAACGGGTCAGTCACACTGGCCCATTAGCAGTACCCCTTCCTGGACTTTGGCTGTTGGTGCAATCCAGCATGAGGCTCTGTTCTGCTTATTGCATGTCCATCCCAGCAGTGCTGGGCTCCTTGCAGACAGGGATAGCTGGTTTACAGGCTGCATTTCTGGGATCTGACCGCATAGCTGGTTTACAGGCTGCGTTTCTGGGGTCTGACCGGGAGCTTGGACATAGTGCTGTTACCGATGGACCACACAAATCTTCCCTGGGGCACTAGATGATCCCTTGGGAGCCCAGGGATGCAGGGCTGGAGGAGACAGGTGCCTTGCAGGGCTACAGGGAGCACTGGAGTCTGTGCAGGAGAGATGCACTGCAGGAATCCCCCCCCCATTCTGCACTGTGCCGGGGGGCTGGAGAACACTCCCTGTGCCTGCTGCCAGGCAGGCTTTTGGTTTCCCTTGCCCTGCCAAGGGTCTCCTGGAGCTCCCTGCACCTCCCTGGTGTCTGGCAGGGGCTGTGGACACCTCGAGCAGGGGGTTGAGCTGAGGCATCCTGGCCCTGGCAGCAGAGATGCTCCCCCCTCTTCCAGGCCCTGCACCAGCTGCTGGGCTCCCAGGGACTTGCTGAGAGCAGCAGAGTTGTGTCTGAAGAAGCCCTTGGTGCTACTTGCGCCCTTTCTAACCTAAAGGCCAAGCAGCAGCTGCCCTTCTGCCCAGCCCTTCCCTGTACAGCCCAGCTCTTCACCAGGGCTGGAGAGGCCCCAAMATTGGCAGCCGCACAAGAGCTGGGGAAGGAAGAGGGTCCCCTGGGGCAGCGATGGGGCAGGCACAGCTGCTGTCTGCAGTGTCCAGGCTGAGCATTTGCGTTTGCACCACGCTGCCCCTGCCCAGCACAGAGGCACCCGCCWGGGCCAGGAAAGGGGACCCAGCGATGAGGGGGAGCTTTGCTGCAGCTCGAGTCCACAGCCATTTCCACGGCAAAGATCTGGCTATCAGAGAAGATGAGAAGCTGTTTAAATGCAGCCATCCAAAGTGCCTGTGCTAGAAATTCTGAGCCTGCAGGGCCGGCTGATCAAAGAGAGGATAATCCTGGGTTTAGGAAGGAAGAGGATAGGTCTGAAGAAGCAGTTGGTCCAATTTGGGTCAGGCTGTGAAAGAATGCAACCCAAAAGGCCACTCAGTGTGCCTGCTGGCTGCAAGGGAGAAGTGCAGCCCTGGGGAAGGGCAGCCTCCTGCCCCACTGCTGCGCTGCGCCCCGGGGCCTGGCGCTGCTGCTGGCGCCAGCGCCGCTCCCGCTGCTGGCACTGCCCCTGGCCAGGGGGGTCTGCTTGAGCCCCTGCCTGCGGCTCTGCCCGCCGGGCGCCTCACCCAGCACAGAGGAAATGCTGAGACCCAGCAAAAGGGCTGCAGCCCCGTGCAAAGGCACCAGGTGCCCACTTAGGTCCTCTTGGCCATTTCATCTGCCTTGGACACCTCCAGGCCCGCAGAGCCAGGACCAGTGAGCATGCAGTCTGGTCCCTGTGATGGCCAGGCAGGAACAGAAGGACTCCCCGGCCAGGTGCTCCAGCAAAATGGCAGCAGCTGGGAGCATCAGTGCTGGGCGCTGAGCTCGTCGTGCCCCGCAGCTTGCACAGAGCTGCCGGAGCTGCGCAGTGACCCTGGGGCTGCTCCTTGCAGACAGCAATGGGCAGAGTCCCAGGGAGCTGGAGGAGGCTGCTTGCCAGCCAGTGCCATCGAATGCTCTGGCAAAAGTCAAGGTGCCCTGGGCTCCTGGGGATGAGCTCTGAAGCATCCCTGTGGCCCGGGCACCTTGAGCGTGGCTGGTGATGGTCTCACTGCTTCCCACCCTGGGGCTCGGCGGCTGGGGCTGAGCTGGGGCTTGTGGGCACCAGTGCTCACACGGGCCCCATCCCTGGCTGGGGGCACCTGCAGTGGAGCTGCTGGTGCCGGGCTCAGAGCAGAGGGCTGGAAAGGGCTGGAAGGGCTGGAAGGGCTTTCCGGGTCTGCACCGCAGCGGGGCGGAGGATGCTGGGCAGGGGACACAGGGCAGGGAACTCCAGGCAGGAGACAGCATCTGGGCACTGCATCCCCTGGGGACAGAGGACGGCAGTGGCAGAGCAGGGAGCTGTGYGGGCTCCCGCAGAGCACCCCGGCCGCGGGTGCAGGGCCTGCAGCACAGGGCCCTGCTGGCTGCAGCAGGAGTGCTGACCTGCCTAACTGGTCCCGGAGGCTTGCACCCCTCTTTCCTCCTTCCCTTGGTGCTTAGCACCCTCCACCAGCAAAACTGGTGGTTTCCCAGACTTCCCAGCCCAGTTTGGGGCTGAGCAAGGAGCTACTGGGGGACCGAACCCTGACGCTGCTGCCCTGCAGGGCGGGCACAGCCAGCAGTGGCCCCACATGTCTGCCCCCCKGAATGATGCCAGGGATGAGGCTGGGGGCTGGTGGGGATGCCCGGCGCTGGGCGGGAGGGCAGCCCCGCCGCACGAGGAATGATGCGATAGCCGCACCGGGGCTGTTGTTTCCCTGCCAGCAGCCCGGCCGCCAGCCCTTCCAGCTGCCGCAGCAAATTAAAAGGCCGATTCGCGCTGAGTGATCCCCAGGGAGGGGGGAGGCGGCTCGCGCGGCATCCAGCCTGGCTTGCTCGGCTCCTCTCTGCTCCACTGGCCATAGCAGGGCTGCCCTGGGCCWCTACCCCCGCTCGGCCATGTCCCGGTGCTTGTGACACCCTGTCGGTGCAGCGGGTTTGTGTGCTGTGCTGCCCATGGGACCGCTGTGTTGGTGTGAGGGTACGGGGTGGCCACGCTCTGGGACAGGGTGTCACCCTCGATGGCTCTGTGCCCAACATGGATCCTACTGGGAGCTGCTGAAGGGGCTCAACGGTCAGGCTGCGGCAGAATGGGCTCTGTGGGAGCCTGGAGYGTGGCCGGCACCTGGGGTCCCCCGCCATGGCACTTAACCCCTTCACACCCTGGCGCCGGGGGAGCACGATGAGCCATGGGTTGTGGGAACCCAGCGGTCCCAGAGGCTCTGGGGTAGGGGGCCGCTGTGGGGCTGCTGTGGGCCAGTGCTGTGTGAGCAGAGGTGCTGCATGGAGGGACCACGAGTCGGCATCGCGGGACTTGTTGTGGAGGGCAGGGGCAGCCTGGCAGTGCCGGGGCAGCGTGGCAGGACAGGGGCAGCGTGGCAGGACAGGGGCAGTGCGGCAGGACCGGGGCGGCATGTTTGGACCGGGGCAGTGTGGTTGGATAGGGGCAGCCTGGTTGGATAGAGGCGGTGCAGCAGGACCAGGACAATGCGGCACCCAGGGGACATCGGGGCCACGTCAGGGCTGTCCGGGGCCGGGCGCCTGCGGCCGGGCTGCCCAGCTGGGCCCTTACGTAAGAGCCGTGAGAGCCAGAGCTGGGCTGCATGTCCGCCTGGCGCCCGCCAGCGTTGCCATGGAAACCAGTCCGGTGATGTCGGTGGCCCGGTACCGCACACCGCACACCACGCACCGCACACCATGCACCAACCGCCGCGCGCCGCGCACCGTGTGCCGTGCAAGGCGCTGGCACCCTGCAGCACCCGCGTTCCCACATGCGGAGCRTGGAGCCCCCCGGGAGCGCAGCGCAGCCCAGCCCCACGGCACCCAGCACGTGCCTGGCCCCACGGYGCCCCACAGCATCCTGCGGCACCAGCCCCTGCCAGCGCCGTGGGCGCTCACACGGGGCCTGCAGCCAGCGCTGGCTCTGCGCCGTCCCGCAGCGATGCTGCCGCGCTGCGCCGGGATGCCCTGCTGCCGGCCAGGACGGAGTCCCCGTGTGCGTGGTGTTTACTGAATTTGGGTGCTTTCCCTAGAGCCCAGCGGTGATTTTGAGCGTGGCGAGCGCCAGACGCGCGTGCAGGGTGTTACGTAATGCGAGCTCCGTGCAGCGCGTCTCAGCGCAGCTGGGCTGTGGAGCAGCGCGCGGCTCCGAGCTGGCAGCAGCCTCGGGCGGGAAGAGCCATCGGGCTGGCAGCGGAGCCAGGGCTCTCCTGCGGGCAGTGCTGCCCAGCACGGTGTGGACCAGTCCATGCGGCCACCCTGGCTGTGCTCCCCACACTGGGAAGTGGGGCTGGCCCCAGTCTCTTGGTTCCCTCCTTGTGGTTCTGGGCCCCGCAGTCCMCAGCCCTGTGGCCACCACTGCTCCCCTTTGCCACCTTTGCACAGTCAGAAGGTCCCTGTCGCCAGGTTGGGAAGCGTTTTGCCCCTCTCCTGCTGCCACGGCACCAGAGGGTGCCAGTGCGTGGGTCCCCTCACCTGCGGCGCTGGTGAAACACTTCCCAACCGTCCGGAAATGGTGTGTGTGGCGGAGGGGCTGGCAGAGCATGAATCACTGCCTCGCGCCGGCACAGCAGCTCCAGTGGCTCCGAGCATCCCCTGCGTGAGCCACACAGCGAGCCGGTGGCCTTGGAGAGCGCAGCCACGGCGGAGCCAGCTCTGCCTTAGCCCCTGCCCAGCTCGGCAGACTCGAGCCTACCCCTCGCCGGCACTGCAGGGGTGACCAGCCCTGTGCTGCTGCTCCAGGCCCGGGCTTGGCAGAAGGGGTTTAACCCTGGGCAGAGCTCAGACCCACTCCCAGAGCGGTCCCAGCCACGTTGCTGCAAGGTGGAGCAGTGCCCATTGCCCGGGGCGGCATCGCCCAGGGCCACCTGCAGTGGGGCAGCCCCCCGGCTCCGTCCTCCCGCGGACACCCCATGGGCATCAGCCGCCTCCCCCAGCACCGGCCTCCCTCTTCCTTCCCCCTTCCCTGGCTCCACCACCGCGCTGAGGAATGCGCCACTCTGGCAGCATCCGTGCTGGCTGCTGCTTTATTTCCAGCCTGATTTATTTCTGCTGCTCTGCAGCTCTCTGCTGCTTTCGTTGCTATTAAGCCCGACTCCCACGTTCCTCAGAGCGAGGTCGTTAATGCAGCGAGGTCGTTAATGCAGCGAGGCCGTTAATGCAGCGAGGTGGTTAATACTGCGAGCCTTGGCGGGTCCTTCCCCGCGCCTCCCTGTGCTGCCGGCAGCGGCCGTGCCGCCCCGGGCCGAGCCGGGGCTGCTCCAGCTGCATCCTGGTGCTGCGGGCTCGTGTGGGGCAGCCGGGGAGCCGTGTCTGCCAGCGCGGCCGCGGGCCACACCGCCCCACGGCCACCGCGCCGCCAGCCCCCCGGCACCAGGGAATGATTGCTGCCATCCCGGGGGGGCGGCCAGGCCGGTTCCCCCCGGATCCACACCAGTCGCTCCGCGGATGCGCTCGGGCGGGCCGCGCTCGCTGAGCCCAGACGCGCAGGGCAGCGCAGGCTMCCAGCCAGGTCCCCCGGCCGGCACAGGGTGCGCTCAGCGCTGCCTCTGCCTCTGCAGGCGATGGCAACCCCAAGGAGAGCAGCCCCTTCATCAACAGCACGGACATGGAGAAGGGCAAGGAGTACGACGGCAAGAACATGGCCCTCTTTGAGGTAGGGCTGGCTGATGGCGGGGCACGGACACGCGTGGCAGGCCGGGGAACCCGCATCCCGCTGCCAGGATGTGCTGGGGCCAGGCTCCTGTGGGGGACCAGTGTGGGACCCTGGAGGGATGTTGGTGTCCTGGCCGGCTGCCCTCACCCCAGCTCTGCTCCCAACAGGAGGAGATGGACACCAGCCCCATGGTGTCGTCCCTGCTCAGTGGGCTGGCCAACTACACCAACCTGCCGCAGGGCAGCCGCGAGCACGAGGAGGCCGAGAACAAYGACGGCGGCAAGAAGAAGCCAGTGCAGGTGGGGGACACATGAGACTTGCAGCCCCTCTCTCCTGTCCCCTGMATTCACAGTCCTGGTGCCGCGCTCCCGCGGGGAGGCTGAGCCCGTGGGAGGGCGGTTTTAGCCCTGGCTCCCTGCAAGGAGCTTTGCAGGAGCAGCAGGACCTGCTGCTGGGTGCAGAGCTCTTGCCCCAGCCCGCTCGCCCTAGCCCTGCTCTCTCTGCCCATCCTGCCGGCCATGCTGTGCCAGGCCCGGCCGCTGCTCACGGTGCCGTGTCCTCCACAGGCGCCGCGGATGGGCACCTTCATGGGCGTCTACCTGCCCTGCCTGCAGAACATCTTCGGGGTGATCCTCTTCCTGCGCCTCACCTGGGTGGTGGGCATTGCTGGCATCATGGAGTCCTTCTGCATGGTCTTCCTCTGCTGCTCCTGCGTGAGTGCCGCTGCCGTGCGGGGACGGGGACGCRCTGTGCGGGGTGCAAGGAGCAGGGCAGCTCGCGTGTTACGAGCTGGTGCTGCATATTCAGGAGCTCCTGCCCCAATTACTGCCAGGAGAAACCTTCAGCATCCTGAAGGAGCTGGGAGTAAAGCAGGGGTTTAGCTGTGACCCAGATGGCACCGCTGGTGGCGGTGGAGGGGCAGAGGTGCCGGCATGCAGGGGCTGCCATTAGCCCAGCTGGACTGTCTGCCCAGGCACCCCACGAGCCTGCAGCCCCCACAGCGCTCATCCCCTGCAGGGGCTWGGGCCCTTCCGGCCTGGCCTGTCCCCCGCCGTGGGCCCAGGGATCCCCATGTCCTGCCGTGGCCCTGTGGGCCCCACATCCTCCCTGTGCCAGGGCCCCACTCCCTCCTGTCCGGTGTGGGGCTCTGCCCAGCCCTGACGCTGCCTTCCCTCCCACAGACCATGCTGACGGCCATCTCCATGAGCGCCATCGCCACCAACGGCGTGGTGCCAGGTAGGCACGCGGCCGCGCCTCCCCGGGGCGAACGGGGGGCTCTGCCCGGGCGGGGGGCTCCGTGCACCCCCAAATGGGCAGGAGGGAGCATCCTGCCTGCRCCGGGTGCAGGTGCTGCTGACAGCGCAGCCCGTCATGGGTCCCCTTGCTGGGACAGCGCCACAAGGGCAGGTGGCTCCACAGCCACCGCTGCTCCCCGCACCAGACTGGGAGCTGCGGGAGCAGCAGGCAGGAATGAGGTGCCAGCCGCGGGGCTGCTCCCTGCACGGGACGGGGACACCCAGGGTGCCACTTGGTGTCACCCCGCAGCCCAGACCCCGTTGCACGGGGCTCCCTTCCCTGGCCTGCTGCCGGTTGCCGCATGGGCACAGCGCTCACAGCCCGTGCAGGGTTAATTGGAGCCATTCATCATTCTGCCAGCCGGGACCGCCCAGCTCTAAGGGCTCCGCTGGGAGCAGGAACCTTGTCCCTGGGGCCCGCGCCTGCCTCCACGTGCAGGGATGTGTGTCCTGCCGCTGCTGCTAGCTCCCAGCAATGTCTCTCTGGGTGGCTGAGCCCCAGCAGCTGCTCCGTGCGGGAGCACGTGAGGCTGCGGAGACACTGGCTCCGTCCTGCCCTCCGGACACCTATTCGGGACCAACCGCGGCTTCTCCTGGCAGCTGGCGGCTCCTACTACATGATCTCGCGCTCGCTGGGGCCGGAGTTTGGCGGGGCCGTGGGGCTCTGCTTCTACCTGGGCACCACCTTTGCCGGCGCCATGTACATCCTGGGCACCATTGAGATCCTGCTGGTGAGCACTGCGCAGCGYGAGCGCCGGCACCGCCGGCCACCCTAGGGCAGGAGCCGCCGGCGTCATAGCCGTGCCTCTCTTGCAGGCCTACATCTTCCCAGCCATGGCCATCTTCAAGGCGGAGGATGCCAGCGGCGAGGCGGCGGCGATGCTCAACAACATGCGCGTGTATGGCACCTGTGTGCTCACCTGCATGGCCACCGTGGTGTTCGTGGGGGTCAAGTACGTCAACAAGTTCGCCCTGGTCTTCCTGGGCTGCGTCATCCTCTCCATCCTGGCCATCTACGCCGGTGTCATCAAGTCGGCCTTCGACCCGCCGAGCTTCCCGTGAGTAGCACGTCCCAGGGCGGTGTTGGGAGCCCCGCGCAGCAGCTGAACCCCTGCTCCTGCCCCGCCAGGATCTGCCTGCTGGGCAACAGGACCCTGTCGCGCCACGGCTTCGACCTCTGCACCAAGCTTGTGGTGGAGGGCAATGAGACGGTGGGCTCCAAGCTCTGGGAGCTCTTCTGCACCTCCCGCTTCCTCAACGCCACCTGCGACGAGTACTTCAGCATGAACAACGTCACGGAGATCGAGGGCATCCCCGGTGCTGCCAGCGGCCTCATACAAGGTGGGCACGCGGCGGTGCGGAGCTGCGGCCGGCACACGTTGCGTGGTCACGGCTGCTCTGGTCCCATGTGCCGCCCACGGCAGCACCGGGCGGGTAGTGCTGGTGGAGCAAACGCGCCGGCTGCYGGTGCATGCGGTGCATGCGGTGCATGTGGTGCAAGCCAGACTGCCAGGGAGAGAGAATCGTCCCGGGGCCGGAGACAAGAGATGCTGCCGCGGTTTCCGGCCCTTGCGAGGGGTATTGATCTGTGGTTTCACAGGAGAAACGGCCCCAGGGGGGCCCTTGTCTGTGCTGGGAGCGGAGCTCGTCCACGAGCCCTGGAGAGGGGCCAGGGCCCGGCGGCCGTTCACGTTTGCTGGAAGGAGCCGCGCTGACCCACTGCAGCGCTGGTGCGCGGGGCTGTCAGCAGCGCACGGTGCTCCTGCAGTGCTGCGGTGTTTGCAGGGAAGGGCCATGGTGGGGACATGCTGGAAGCAATCTGGGGACGGTCCCRCAGCCAGGACCCCCGCCTGTCCCCCGGGAGCAGAGGGGCGGGCGGTGGGCAGGTAGAGCAGGGCTGGTGCTTGTGCTGCTGCCCGTGCTGTGGCGTGCGGGGACAGCGCAGCCACGTGGGGAAAGGCTTCGCTGAGCATGTGGCCCYGGGGCTGCGGCTGCCAGGCTGCATCAGGGTGCTCGGGAAGGCATTTGCTCAGTGCTCAGGTGGCTCTTGACAACTTTTCCTGCTCTGGTCCAAAGTGGCAGATAAAGAGGCAGGGAGAAGCGTGTCCGTGGCGGGAGCACRAGCCGTGGTGGCAGCAGGAGATGCTCGGCCATGGGGGCTGCCCCAAACGCCACCAGTGTCATCTGGGCGCACAGCGAGCGGGGTCYGGGACCGCCAGCCCTGTTGCAGCCGTGCCGGCAGCACTGGTACTGCAGCTGCTCCAGCTGCTCCTGCGGAGCTGCGGCCAAGGCAGCACGGGAGGGCAGCTAAGCCTGTTACATCAGCCTGGACTCGTAATCCCATCAAAAACATTAGCAAGTTCCTTTGACACGATCCACTTTCCTTAAACCTGGGTTGATCAGCATTAATTATATTACCCTCTTAATTATTTGCTGCTGGATTCCCATGTCAGCTGCTCTACTATCTTGCTGGGAAGGGTGCCAGTGGCAGGACCCCACCTGCTCTGGCTGCCCTGTCCCCCCGGCCCAGCCAGGGGCTCCCGCACTGTCTCCTGAGCTCCCGCGTCCCGGTGCTCCGGTGTTCGTGCGAGTCCGTGACTGGATGGGATGCAGGCGAGCGGGCTGCACGCCCGATGGGCATGGCTGCAGCCAGGTGCAGGCGGGCGGCCTGTCCATCCCTGGGCACCTTGGGCTCCGTCCCGTCCTCACAGCTGCCCCGTCTCCGCTCCCGCGCAGAGAACCTGTGGAGCTCCTACCTGACCAAGGGCGTCATCGTGGAGAAGCGGGGGCTGCCCTCCGTGAGCCCCCCCGACACCCCCGTGGACATGGACCAGCCCTACGTCTTCAGCGACATGACCTCCTACTTCACGCTGCTCGTGGGCATCTACTTCCCGTCGGTGACGGGTGGGTGCACGGCGCGTGTCCCCGCACGTGTTCCCACGGGTGCCGCCGAGCCCACGTGCGGCTGCCGCCCTCCTTGCGGAGCAGCGCGGCGCCGGCGGCGCGGGTGGATCAGAGCCCGCGCCGCCCACGCAGCGCCCGCGCTGGCAGCGCTGACACCTCCGCGCTGACGATGCCGACGGGGCCGTATTTATAGCATCCCCGTGGGAGCAGAGCCCCCTCCGCCCGCGGTCCCCGGGAGGCTCCCGCGCCGCCCTCCCCAGCAGAGCCGACCTTGCACGGCATGGGGATGGGGATGRGAATGGGGATGTGGGGATGGGGTTGGAGCAGCAGGGTTCTGGGGGCTGTGGAGCTGCTCTGAGCCCAGCACCTTCCCACTCAGCACCTTCCCTCCCGGCTCTTCCCCACTGCCGGGTCAGCCTTTCTGCAGTGGCTCACTTGGGCTGRGCTACAGGGAGCCGCCTCCCTGCTGCGGGACCCCTGCCCTGGCTCCAGGGCACCCGGCTGGTCTCCGCTGCCATGGGTGATGCCGCGGAACCRTCCCGTGCCGGTGGCCATCCCAACCCAACATCCTCTGCCTGGAGAGCCAAAGCCCCGCTCTTGCCCAGGCTGTTGTAATTACTATCCCTGCTTGAGCTAATTAAGGGCTGATGAGACAAGTCGCCTAAGTGAGGTTTGAGACTAATCCTTGAGCAGCCGCAGACTCTGGGTGAAGATGCGGGGCGGACGCAGGGGGCRGGACACGAGGGGCCCGGCGGCTCCGGTGCCGGGGGTTCAGCGGGGTCCGGGCTCGGTGTGCTGGCCGTGGCCCCACGGCAGCTCCCATCTCTCCGCAGGGATCATGGCTGGCTCCAACCGCTCAGGAGACCTGCGGGACGCGCAGAARTCCATCCCCACCGGCACCATCCTGGCCATCGCCACCACCTCGGCTGTCTGTATCCTTAGGGGACACGGAGGGGACAGAGCGGGTGGGTCAGGCAGGRCAGGGGACTTGAGGCAGGCGCGGGGACTTTGCATCGCGTGGGAGCTCCTTGACCCCGCGCAGACATCAGCTCCGTGGTGCTCTTCGGGGCCTGCATTGAGGGCGTCGTCCTGCGGGACAAGTGAGTGTCCGGTGGCGGCCCCGGGCAGGGGGACATGGAGGGACCTGGGCAGAGGAGGCACCGCCTGGAGCACTGGGGCTGGGACTGCCGCTGTGGAGGGATGGGGTGGGACGGGATGGAGAGGGGCGGGGGGGCATGGCATGTATGGGAGGTGATGGGATGGGATGGGATGGGATGGGATGGGATGGGATGGGATGGGATGGGATGGGATGGGATGGGATGGGATGGGATGGAGGGGATGGGGTGGGATGCACTGGATGGCAGGGGGCTGCCCTGGTGATGGGACAGGCTCGGGGGGGCCCACAGCCGGTAAGAGGCTCTGGGGAAGCTGCTGCTGCCTGTGGCCCCCCCCCGTGTCCCCCCCGGCGGTGTCTGGCGGCACCTCTGCAGCGGGGCTGCATGCAGGGATCTTGTTTGTCAACAGCGGAGCCGCCGGTGCCGCACGGTGTGGCGCCTGTGTAGGGCAGGCGCGCACCGTGCTGACGCTTCTGGGTCGCCAGCACCAACACAGGCTGCAGCCGTCGCGCGCGCCCTTAATTGCATTTCTCAGCACAGGGAATAGGGAGTCTGGGACAGGGGATGGGGGTGCACAATGCCGGCAGAACCTCTGGACGGAGCTGGGGTTGTGGGTGACACCAGCACCCTGCAGGTTCGGCGAGGCCGTCAATGGGAACCTGGTGGTGGGCACGCTGGCGTGGCCGTCCCCGTGGGTCATCGTCATCGGCTCCTTCTTCTCCACGTGCGGTGCGGGGCTGCAGAGCCTCACCGGAGCCCCCCGCCTGCTGCAGGCCATCTCCCGGGACGGCATCGTGCCCTTCCTGCGGGTAGGCGGCCCTGGAGCAGAGGAGCCTCCCTGTGCCCTCATCCCGATGGCAGCGGGCGGGTGGCCGTGGACACGGTGCGGGGGCAGCACTGGGCAAGGTCGGGATCGCGCCTGGCCCCCCSCCGCTGCCTCTGCGCCGCTTAATGTTGTATCCGCTCTCCCAAGACGCGTTTTTCGCAGCCTCGCTGCTCCAAATCCAAACCGACAGCTCCCCCCAGGGAAGAGCGGGCTAATTTTAACTGGCTCCCTCGCCCTGCCAGCCATTTCTGCGCGCTCGCTCGAGGAACGGCGCCTGCCTGCGCCGCACGCAGCTGCACACGCAGCCAGACGCRCGGCCAGACATGCATCTGCGCTCCCATTTGCACATGCGTCCAGACATGCATCCGGACATGCACACGCACCAGCACTCCCGGGGGGCACCGGGCTGCCGGTGCAGCTGCATTGCGCCCGCCTTGGTGCCCCCCGCCCCGACACTTGCCCTCCTGCCCCTCCAGGTCTTCGGCCACGGCAAAGCYAACGGGGAGCCCACATGGGCGCTGCTGCTCACCGCCTGCATCTGTGAGATTGGGATCCTGATCGCGTCCCTGGACGAGGTGGCTCCTATCCTGTCCATGTAGGCAGCGTGCGGGGGCCATGCACACCGTCGGCGAGCGGCGGCAGGGCCCCGTGTCCCYCTGCACCCCATAACCTTGTGTCCCTGCACCCCGGGCACGCGGGGGCCCTGCCGCTGCCGGCTCCTGCTGGAACGCGACTCAGCCCCTGTTTCTCCGCTGCAGGTTCTTCCTCATGTGCTACATGTTCGTGAACCTGGCGTGCGCGGTGCAGACGCTGCTGCGCACGCCCAACTGGCGGCCCCGCTTCCGCTACTACCACTGGTGAGGGCCACGCTGGGGCTGGTGCGGGCGCTGTGGGCACCATGGGCGCAATGGGGCGATGGGCACAATGGGTGCCATGGGCGGCGGGCACTCACGGTGCTGCTCTCCTGCAGGACCCTCTCCTTCCTGGGCATGAGCCTCTGCCTGGCGCTCATGTTCATCTGCTCCTGGTACTACGCGCTCGTGGCCATGCTCATTGCCGGCCTCATCTACAAGTACATCGAGTACCGTGGGTAGGTGCCGCCGTGACCAGGAGTCCTGCCGGGCCCTGGGCCCCGTCACTGGTGGCTCTGCGGTGACACATCCACGTCTGGTGCTCTCCACAGGGCGGAGAAGGAGTGGGGCGATGGGATCCGGGGCCTCTCACTGAGCGCTGCCCGCTACGCGCTGCTGCGCCTGGAGGAGGGTCCCCCGCACACCAAGAACTGGAGGTGAGGCCACGGCAGGGATGTGGGGGCGCCGCGCTCTGCACAGCTCCTGCTGCCCCCCGGGACACTGGGTGCTGGGGGCCGGGGTGCAGGGGAGCAGGGCTGCGTGGCGCAGGGGGCTGCGGGGCACCGGGGTGCAGGGCAGCGGTGCTGCACGGGCTGGGGTGCGGGGGCTGCAGCTCGGGGTGCAGGCACAGGGCAACCCTGAACAYGGGCCCTTCCTTGCAGGCCGCAGCTGCTGGTGCTGGTGCGCCCGGACCAGGAGCAGAACGTGGTGCACCCGCAGCTCCTGTCCTTCACCTCGCAGCTCAAGGCCGGCAAAGGCCTCACCATTGTGGCCTCCGTGCTGGAAGGGACCTTCCTGGACAACCACCCGCAGGCGCAGCGGGCCGAGGAGGTGAGCGCCCATCGCAGCCGCCCGCTCCCGGCCTTCCTGTGGCCACCGTGGCGGCTTCGCGGCCCTGCTCTGGCCCTGCGGAGCTGCAGCGGATGGGCGGGCGGCACGAGCATCGCAGTGCCRCTGCGCGCAGCCCGCCCCGCCCCGGGCCCAGCCGGGCGGCTCATTAATGAGATTAGGCGCTCGCGAGCAAACAGTCGCTCTCCCGTCAGACACGGTATAATTTCTCAGCGTAAATAACTCTAATTGCTGCCCTGCGCCGTCGCAGCCCTGGCACCGGGGAACCTCACGCACGGTGCAGCCATGCGCCAGCTCTGCTCGCAGCCCTGGAGCTGCCAGCATTGCACACACAGAGCATTGCACACGCAGTGCATTGCACACACCCCTGCACCCACATCCCACACCTGTACCTGCATTGCACAGCCGATGCTCTTCAAACACTCCACATCCTGCAGCCTGTACCCCTCATCCTGCACCCCACAACCTCCCTGCACCCATAACCTGCCCCCCACACCCTCATCCAGTGCCTTGCACCCTACACCCACACACTGCCCCATGCACCCAGCACGTGGCTYGGTGGCATCTCCGGCGGCAGCGTGCCAGGGCTGGCATCCCGCTGTCACTGACTGTCCCCTCTCTCCCGYGGCCAGTCCATCCGCCGGCTGATGGAAGCAGAGAAGGTGAAGGGCTTCTGCCAGGTGGTGATCTCCTCCAACCTGCGCGATGGCATGTCCCACCTCATCCAGTCCAGCGGGCTGGGCGGGCTGCAGCACAACACGGTGCTGGTGGGCTGGCCCCGCAGCTGGCGCCAGAAGGAGGACCACCAGACCTGGAGGAACTTCATCGGTAGGAAGGGGGCCGGGCATGCGCAGGCCCCGGGGCRCCCCAGGCCGGCCCCTGCGATGCGGCCCCTTCCCCTTGCAGAGCTGGTGCGGGAGACCACGGCCGGGCACCTGGCCCTGCTGGTGGCCAAGAACGTCGCCATGTTCCCGGGCAACCAGGAGCGCTTCTCCGAGGGCCACATTGACGTCTGGTGGATCGTGCATGACGGCGGGATGCTCATGCTGCTGCCCTTCCTCCTGCGGCACCACAAGGTAGTGCCGGCGCTGTGGGCCGGGACCAGTGGCCGGGCTGGACCCCGCTGGGCCCACACCTCCCTCCTYGCAGGTCTGGCGCAAGTGCAAGATGCGCATCTTCACAGTGGCACAGATGGACGACAACAGCATCCAGATGAAGAAGGACCTGACAACCTTCCTGTACCACCTGCGCATCACCGCAGAGGTGGAGGTGGTGGAGATGGTGAGCGCCAGGACGGGGGTGCAGGCTGCGCCCTGGGGCATGGGGGATCCTGCCAAGCCCTGCTGCAGTGACATGCAGCGCTGCCAGGACAGCGGGGCTTGTTGGGCTCTGGGGACACACAGCCCCATGGGGACACAGGGGCTGTGCAGTGGCAGCTGGGCCGAGCTGGGGAGCTGCTGGTCTGGCCCCACGGTGTCTCATGTCCCCCTCCCGCAGCACGAGAGCGACATCTCCGCCTACACCTAYGAGAAGACCCTGGTGATGGAGCAGCGCTCCCAGATCCTCAAGCAAATGCACCTCACCAAGAACGAGCGGGAGCGGGAGGTAGGTTGCGGCGGGCTGCTGGGTGCTGCTCCTGCGCCCATCTCCGCCAGCCACCCCCTGAGCCCATCCCCATGCAGATCCAGAGCATCACGGACGAGTCTCGGGGCTCCATCCGGCGCAAGAACCCGGCCAACACGCGCCTGCGCCTCAGCGTCCCCGAGGAGCAGGCAGGCGATGGCGAGGAGAAGCCGGAGGAGGAGGTAGGAGGCGCGCGGGGGGTCCCGCTGGCCCCGCGGCCCAGCCTGCACGCTGCCGGCCACCTCCTCTGCCGCAGGTCCAGCTCATCCACGACAAAAACGCCACCACCTTCTCCAGCAGCTCCCAGTCCCCAGGCGACGAGGTGGAGACAGCCCCGGAGAAGGTGCATCTCACCTGGACCAAGGAGAAGACTGTCGCTGAGAAGAACAAGAGCAAGAGCCCCGTCAGCCCCGAGGGCATCAAGGACTTCTTCAACATGAAGCCGTAGGGTCTCACCCTGCCTGGCTGCATGCCGGAGAGCCAGGGGGCTGTGGGGCAGCGTGGGGCTGGGGGTGCTGGGGCCACAGGCTCTTGCCACAGACTCATCTCCACTCTCTTTCTCTCCTGCTGCCACCACTGTCACTCCGGGCAGAGAGTGGGAGAACCTGTAAGTTGGGCTCAGTGGGGTCCAAGGGACAAGGGGCCCGGGTGGCCTCGTCCCCATCCCTCACACACTGTGCTCCCAGGAACCAGTCCAACGTGCGGAGGATGCACACGGCTGTGAAGCTCAACGAGGTGATCGTGAAGAAGTCCCAGGACGCCAAGCTGGTCCTGCTCAACATGCCAGGGCCACCCCGCAACCGCAAAGGCGATGAGAACTGTATCCTTCCTGTGCCATGGGACCCTGGGGGCCTGGGCACCCCAGACGCCTTGGGCAGCTTGCAGGCACTGCTCGGATCTCTGCAGCACTGGCTGCAGCTGCACGGACTGGCCGAGGTGCCACAGTGCTAGGGCCACGTGTGACGACTCTGGGCCATGTGCAACTGTGTTGGGGACACATGGTGCTGGTGTTGGTTGTCTGACAGTGCTGGGCAGCATCTGACTGTGCTGGGCCGTGAGTGACCGCGCTGTCATGTAGGTGCAGAGGTGCCTTGGGTCGCTAGGCCAGGTCAGTCTCTTTCACACGGAGCTGCTCCCGCTCCCCCATTCCCAGCTCACACGCAGCCCCCACCGGCTCCTGCACGTCTTGTCCCGGGGGAGGGGCTGCAGYTGGCTCCGCCCCCAGCCTGTGCCCGTGCAGCCCCCCCGGTCCCCACCCCGCTCCCGCCCTGGCCCCGGCCCCGGCTCCAGCCCCGCTCCTTGACTGTGTCTCCAGACATGGAGTTCCTGGAGGTGCTCACGGAGCACCTGGACCGCGTGCTGCTGGTGCGCGGCGGCGGCCGGGAGGTCATCACCATCTACTCGTGAGCCCGGCGGCCCCGCGCGCCCGGCCTGCCCGCCCGGCCTGCAGCCCCAGACCTTCCGGGAGCGTCAGCGCCAGCGCGGCCGCTCCTCCCCGCAGCACCGAGCACGGCTCTCCTTGTGTACATATAACTAGAGACAGTAGCGCGGGCTGCCGCCCGCAGCGCCGCCCACGAGGCCGCCGCTCGCGCCCGCCGGACGCTCCGCTCCGCATCTCGCCGAGACGCCGGTTTGCCGGGCGGGGCGGGGGGACCGCTCGGGCCGGGGGGGCACCGCTCCTCATCCCCCTCCCCGCTGCCCCGGGGCTGCCGCTGCCCCCCCGCTCGGGGCCGGGT
>NW_020455532.1:116086-137032 GCF_003342845.1 Nothoprocta perdicaria | reverse complement strand
TGGGCGTCCCGCGGAGCGGTCGCGCAGCCCCTCGTCGCGGTGCCCCCCGCGCACACGGGCCGCGGCGGGCGGCGCGGGGACCCGCTGGCACGCTGCACCCCGGCTGCGGGGCCCCCCACCCCCCCCAAAGCATCTCTCACGTTAGAGAAATTTAACAAATGTGAACGGTTCTAGGAACCAYGCAGGAAGCGGTGCTGAGGGCAGCTGTCCCCAGCCCCTGTACATAGTGTACATAGTACAGTACGTGTATTTTTAAAGTGATCATATTTATGTTAATAGAACAGATGAAGTCTATATATAGAGATCTATATCTATACTGAGAGATGCAGGGCTTTGCTAGCACCGGGGCGGCGGCTGCGGGGGGCTCCTCCGCGGAGGGAGGGCGCCCGCCCGCTGTCACCCGGGTTYTCGGCGCGGGGCCACATCTGCCGGTCCCCGAGCCCCGGGAGGACTAGCTCACCGGTTCGTTCTCTTCTCAATTTAGCTTCTTCAGAGTTTTCAGGGAAAAGAAGTTACAGACTTTTCTGAACTTGTTTCACAGCAGATTTGAGCTTCCACTCCAAGTGCAGCCTGCTAAGAGTTGCCCTCTCCCGGTGGTGCTGGCTCCTGTGCTGGCCTGGCCCCCGCGGCACTCGCCCCACTCCTCTTCCTGTCCCGCTTGGAGCCACCCCCAGCCCCGGGGGTCTCGCGGGACCCCGCAGCTGGCCCAGAGCGAGCGAGTGCTGCCGCATCCACGCGGGGACCCGCAGCCCCGCTGGGCCGCTCTGCTGGGAGGGTTTTGGCATCAACCTGCCCCCCCTCTGGAAGCCAAGGCCCCGCTGCGCTCCTGCAAGCGCCAGTGCAGCCATGGCTGCAGGGGCCACTTGGGTTCAAGGCAGCATATGTGCAGGGGGATTGCTCTTTTGCTTTAAGATACTGCTTGGGCACAGCCCGAGACCAAAAACCAAGCCCAGCTGCACAGTTGTGCCTGCTCCTACCTTGCTCCTGCATTTCCGTCACTCCCAAAGTGCCTCCCTCTCTCCAGCAGCAGCCTGAACCGGAGTCCGGCCTCAGCTCAGTACGGGACGGTGCCCGGGGCCAGGGCGAGCGCTGGGGYGGCCGAGGCGGTGCTAGGTGTGGGCAGCTAGAGACGGAGCAGCCCTGGTCCTGCGTGTGCCTGGAGCCCGCTAAAGCAACGGGCAGGAGAGGAGCCCCAGCTCAGGGCAAAGCCCTCCGGCTCTGCCGGAGCAGGATGCCCGGCTCCCAGCTGCTCTGTCCCTTGTTCCAGCACCGATCGCAAGGCCAGGTCGGTGCCCAACAGGGCAGCCCGTGTGCCGGCCACCCCTCGGCTCCATGCTGCGCTGCCTGCCCGGCCTGGGGGCTGCGCTGCCCCCGGGGACCCGCAGGGCAGCTGCCCAGGCAGCAGGGCCGTGTATCCCCGCGTGACGCAGYAGAGCACGAGCTCTTCCCGCAAGGGCAGGAGCTGCTTCGCAGGGACGGGAACACCGGGGGCAGCCGCTCCTCGGGAGCCGTTCCGGCCTCCCCAGCCCCAGGGCAGCCTGACCGCSGTGCCGGGCGCCTCCTCTCCCCGCACCCCAGGGCTCTGCTGCACGGCAGCCGGCCGCCCATCGCCGCCGCTCTGGAGAGGGCCAGTTTTAGCAGACAGCACTGCATGTTAGTTTACAAACCCAGCCCTGCCCTGCACGTTCGGCTCTGTGCGTGTTTGGTTTCCCCGTGGAGCGCCCTTCTGCTGTTCCACCTCGGTAAGGCAGTGTCCTCCTGTGGTAGAAATGCAAGTTCCTTTCCGGCACATGCGCAGACACGTTAAGGTTTTTGTTCCAGACAGGAAGGTCTTGACCACAGGGCTGCGTTGMGGCAGGGCAGTGTGTGTCACCGGCCGGACGGGGACGGCGCACGCGCTCCCGCACCCCGCAGYGGCCCGGGGAGCTGCTCTCCCCCCTTCCCTCCACGCGGAGCAGGGCGGTCTCTGCGTCACCGTGGCACCGGTGACAAGCCGCGACACGGCCCTCGCACACACACAGGCAGAGCCCGGCCTGGGCTGTCCGGTGGCTGGACTAGAGGAAGGAGCAGATACTGCGTAAGGTGAAGGGGTTGCACTAGACGAGTCAAGACCCTCCTCTGTGTAGCAGGACTAACAACCAGCAGAAAGACCCCAGGTCTGAGAGCTGCTGGTTACAACACTCTCTGTGCTACATGTGCAATATATTTGTTATGAATGTTATCACAAAGTCAGTTCATTCACTATCTTTTAATCACTGTAGCTAGATGTTCTATGTCCATACAAGTGACTTTTCTTCGAGTGCAATATTTCTATAGACATGTAGTGACCTAGTATGCTTTGTGTTTTAGAGAATCTGTGTGCAGAGCAATGCAATTAAGTTTAAAACCTTGTAAATAAAAGAGGTTGCAAACCAAAAAAAAAAAAAAAAAAAAGAGTACTAAGCTTGCATTTAATTTTCTGTGAGTGCTTCAGTATTGTGCATTAGGCCGCCTCAATACAGACCCTGTGTTCTCTGTGCAGATAATAGAGGAGTGGCTCCTCAGTTGTTGAATGCTCCCTGTTAATGCTTTATTGCTTTAACTGTATTAATTTTTTTGGACTCCTGTCTGCACAAAATGCAATAAATGATTTTATTACACCCTTCACTATTTGCTGGGGAGTTTTCACTTGTTTCTAGGGTCTCTATAACCTTTTTTCACTTGGCTGCTATTTCTATAACAAGGAGCAAGCAATGACCAGGGGCAGCAGATTGCAGAGGAGGTGAAACCTCAAGGGTGCAGCAGCTTCTCAGAAGTGCCCCAGGTGCCAAGCTAGCTGAAATTTCTGWCCCCCCAGAGGAGATGCTTTGCCTMTCTGTAGTCACGCAGCGTCCTGCCAGGACACGTGGGCTGCTCGCCTTGATACTGTCTGAATAGTCTTAATTCACTGCAGGAGAATAAATAGCTATCAAGTGCTTTAAAACTAAAGGAGTATGAACCGAGACTGACTACAGCATCCTTACAGCTGGGCGCAGTAAAACGTGTGCGTGTTCCCCTTAGCATGCAGCAGCAGGCCGCGWCGAGGCAACTTACCTGGAAGAAGAGAATAACAGCAAAGGCAATGGAATAATGTATTCCAGTAGTTACTCAGGTTGTTAAGTGTCAAAAACACAGCAAAACGTTTTTCCTGCCTTTTTATTAAAAAGTAATGTCCTCTTGTTAACAGCACAGAGAAAAAATGCTACAACACAAACCACCTGGGACAAATAAATCTTTGTTCCATGAACTTTGTTTTTTAGTTTCTGTCAATCCCCTGCAGGAAGCCCACAGACTGCAAGAAAGGCTGTGCAAAGGAGGACCACAGAGATGTCTTGTGTTCTGTATCAAAGTATGTCACTGGTTAAAAACATGGTGAAGATTCTGCCTGATTTCCCATTCAACTGTTGACTGCAGTAACCAAAGTATTGAAAAAGATGTATAAAACACAACTATTGCATCTTGGCACTGCCTCTTGCACCTGAGATGGATAAAATATCAATCAACAGCAAGATGAAAGTTCAGAGGACAGGCACCCACCACGTGGAAACCGGCTGCAGTTATTTCTGAGAGCTGCGCCACAGCAGTCAACTGCCCCAAAGCAGTATCATAAGGAAAGGAAATTTACATGCCCGATTTAAGAGACTCCTCTGGAATCTGGCTACTTGAGTACAGGGAAATTGACAGAATACCTGAATTCTTAGCCTTGGCTGCAAGTTCTCACTGCCAGATATCCACAGTGCTCAGACCAAGCTTCCAATTTCCATCACGTTGGCCAGGTAAAGACTGTTTATGTTTGCCTCTCTGACAGGGGACGGTCGTGGCTCTGCAAGGGCCAAACTGCGCTGTCCTCGCTTACTGAGCGGTGGTTAGACATGTACTTTATGAGTTCAGCTGCTAACACTACCACCATACTTTTCTTTTAAATGGGCTTATATGCCATTAAAAAAAAAGGAAAAAAAAAAAAGGAAGAAAGAAAGAGTGCCCATTTCAAAAAGGTGTGTCTCAAGTCCCAGTCAGGGTACCACTCTGCTCACTCCCCTGTCTCATTTTCTCAAAACTACTGACCCAAAAACTACAGTTAAGACCGTTCTGTGAGATCAGACTGCACTGCAATGTGAAGGTGCACCAGCTATCATGAGAGAGGAAAATGCAGAAGGGCTGTCACTGCAGCAACTTCTGGCTTGGACAAAACAGCAGCTCCCAGCATATCCTGCCGCTGAGAAAGTGGAGCACAGCTCTCCAGATGTTGCTAACCAGATCAACATGAGGAAGAGCAGTGCTAGCAACACTCAGTGGCAATGCCACTGGGGGCAGACTCTCACCGAAGTGGAGAGGCCATGCACATCCAGGGGCATTTGTCCTGTGTCAAAAACAGGAGACTCTTTAAACAGCTATATGTATGGAATGGCAAAGGGGAGGGAAAGGGCTTGACAGCTCAGCTTTAATAGTGTCGCTGGTAGGAACCCATTGGTTGCTGGGCTGAGGACCCTGCTCGCCCCTGGGCCACTGTTTGGCTCACAAGGTGGGAGAGCGCAGGACCACTCTGGATAAGGGTGTCCAATGCTTTCTGTACACTAGGGTTGTCAAAGTTGATACCAGAAGATACTGGCCTTGGAGCAGGTACATTCCCGGGAGCAGGCAGGCGGTTCTGGTGCTGACCGTAGAGTGACTGAGCTGGCGGAGGAGCTCCGGGTCTCGGACCTGCATTCCTTGAGGGGCCCTGCAGAGCCGGGAGCTGCGTGCTTGGAGCCTGCAATCTCTGCTGGGCTTGGTTTAAGTTTGCAGCGCTCATCGGCGCCGAGCGGGCCTGGCTGCTGGCCATGTTAGCAAAGTTCTGACTGGGAGTGCCGCCCGAGGAGCCAGCTGAGGCTGCAGAACCGCTGCTGGCTACAGCAGCTGCCGCTGCTGCCCCGCTGTTGAAGAGACTGAGGATTTTGGCCTGAAGCTCCTGCTGAGGATTAGCAGCGGACACTGGAACAGAAGGAGCAGAGACCAAAGGCTGCGAACCCTGATGAGCCTGGGAGCTCGGGAGGCTGGACTGGCTGCCCAGGGATGATCCTGAAGGTGCCCCCAAAGACTGCCTTGACATGGGTGCTGGAAGAGAAAAGCAAGAGGGTTAAAGCTCTGCAAATGCCTTTGAAGAATCCCCTAAAGGAACCAAGACACGTACTGAAGACACAACTGTCAGTGCCTGCCCACTCTAAACAGAAGAGCTGCAGAACTCTGGGAACCCCAAACCACTTAACAGAATTATTGCCCGTTATGCAGGAGCCAAACCAGATATATCAATTCTGTGGTTTCCATGAGAGAATCCACATGAAGGGTAAGAGGAGTCTCAGGACTCCTGAGAATACCTCTGTCTCAGTAAGATGAGGTACCGTGTGAGAAAGTTACAGCACTTGTGCTCCCTTGGGACCCCACCACTGTGTTCCTGTCCCATCCGGACAGCCCACAGTTCATGTGATTAACAACGCTGTYGAGGGCTGAGAAACTCACCCTGCAGAGAATCCGTGCTCCCCCTAAGTAACCTTTCCTTACGGTCTCGCAAGTAATTAATGACTTTATCCGTCTCCTCAGCAGTTAGATAGCGATTGTCTGCCAGCAGGTTCAGCAGAGTCTGGATCCCGGGGGGGTGACCTCCCCTGACACCCTCCTCCATGGGCGGTGGGCGCTCCCGTTCTTGGAGAACGGCTTCATCTGCCATCTTGGCAGCCTGCCTGGCTATCTCCTCACGCTCCTTCTCTCGTGATTCTGTCTTGTAGCGCTCATAATTTCTTGCCACCAACACCATGGCATCAGCTTGGGGCATGTTGCGGTGTTCTGCACAAGGAAAAGAAACGCTTTAAGTAAATCAAAGTGACATTAACAGGAGATCCTTTGCCTCACTCACACCAGCACATCTCATTCAACAGACAGGTACCTCTTTGGAATCACAAGCACGCACTTGGAAATGTCCCTAGGCATGCAGTAAAAAGACAGTTCGATTTTGCGATTGCTTYAAAAGCCAGTTCAAGGCTCAAGACTATCACCCAAGTCCATCCTCTGCTCCCTCAACAGAAGAGGGGTCCAAGATGATGTCGCACCAGTCTAACAAATGCCTTTCTTGCCTCTCCCCCAGTTAAGAGACAGCAACCTCCTCTGCTTCTCTCACAGATTCTCCTTGCTTCCACCATGAAACTTCCATCTGTTCTGTTGCTAAATTCTTGGCAGGTCCAAGACTTGCCCTGCAAAGGATACTAGCTTCTCAGAGCAGAGTAAAAACTGATGTACATCTTTTTTTCTTTTTTGGCTCCTTATTGTCAAACTTAATACAGCATGTGTGCATGCAGAAGACAGGGAGAAAAAAAATGAATTTCATAGTGCTCATTCTGTTCATTCTCTGGGGGAAATAAGCAGCAATAAATTTAAGGTTCCTTTATGACAAAGCAAATAATAGTTGATTCCAACATTTTTTTCCTTCTACATTATAAAAGCTTTTGTGGTCATTATTTCCACCTCACAAAGCACATATGAAAATAGTTCCTAGACACAGATTTAAGCACACAAATTATGAAGAGGACGTTATCTTCCAAAAGGCTATGAAGCTCTGGGCACTTCTGAAGCCTACAGATCTATAAATCCTTCCACCTCCTTTCCCCATGACAGGAAATTGAGGGTTCRTTTTACTATTAGGCTTTACACAGGCTCCCTAAACCTCCCATGCATGGAAAGATGTCCATGTGCTATTCAACTACAGCACATTCAACTTCTAAAAAGAGCTGAGCATGAGTTGATGACTGGGCTTCTGATGAGACCTACTACAGTATTAGATCCAGTGAAGGAAAACAGAAGACTGTTTCTTTATTTAAGTAAAGGTGCTGAGAGTAAAAAACAAGGGCAATACAAAGTCYAGGGGAAACGTTGCTGGGCTGCACTTCTGCGTGGAATGGAAAGGCCTCCAATCACATCTGCATCATATGTTAAAAGAAACTTGGCTTCCTCAGTCAGCAACAACCAAAAGGAGCGAATCTGCATTTGTAAGTTGGCGCTCTCAGGTGAACCTGACCAAACATCACCTGAGAAACAGTAAGGGAGAAAAAACCTTTGGAAGCTCAACAGCAGTCAGCAACCCATGTCTGCACAGGAGTGTGAATGGGCCATGACCAGGGCAAGAGCCTGGCTTTCCAAAACCACACTTTGCTAAGATGTCTGCCCTCAGTCTCACAACCACCAAATTTCACCTTGTGATGGAAAATGACATGACCAGTGTAAAGGGTGCTAAAGAAGAATACATATACCCAACCACTTTATAGGTGTATCYTCTTAAAACTGCTTCCAGCTTTCAGTCAGATCTTAGCCTTGATGGAATAAACTGTCTCTATTTTTTTCCTCTTAAATCTCATTTGGTTATAAAATCTGTCCTGCAATTTGTGACTTCCCAAGCACTCTGTCTCTGAGAGTAACAAGTGATAAGCACAGGCTGCACTGATAATACTCACAAGTCTACTGGAGCAGTTCAATCATTTCTAGAGCTACAGCTCATGACCTGCCCTAGGATGCAAGGGCTGGTGATGGCTGGTGCTAAAAATACAGCTGAGATTTTCCTTGCCAGTAATTAAACAGTCCTTTTGGCAAAAGACCGTAAAATATTACAGAAACTTGTAATTAATCTTACTGAGATTTATGACACAATGCAGATTCATTAATAACCAGCTATGCTGCAGCCAGAATGAACTTCATCCYGTGTGATTCTGCTTAAGAAAAACCTTCTGGAGCAAGACCCTGAGAAGTTCAGAGTGACCACACAGCTGCATAGCCCACTGAGACCTCAGTACCTTGTGGGGTGCCAAACATGATGTTAACAGTGCAAGAGCGGTGAACTTGATGCTGCTGGGTGATGACGATGGCAAAAGGAGACCCTCCTCTGCTCACATCGTCCAGGGCTTGCGTCAGTGACATCTCTGTGTTGAGGAAGATGAGGTCCACGACCATGCCCAGGTCCCGCACCTTCCGTCCCACCGACTCTGCGTACTCCCTACCACAAAGCAAAGCCAGCACAGGTCAAGTCAGTACATACAGAAACAGAAGCCCTGGCACATTCATTCTCTCCTCAGAGTCACTTTTCTAATGGTTTCATGAAATTTAACTGAAGGGCAGTATTAAACCAGCCTAATTTGAATAATATAAAAGCTTATAACCTATCCTTACGTGTTGTCAATCTGTCATTTCAGTTTAATTGAAATAGATCACAAACAAGTTTCAGCCTACCTAACAAAGAGCGTCTGAAAAACAGATTTTCACTATTAAAAATTTGCTTTAATATCCATGTGTTTAAACTGAACTCCTATTAAGTGAGATTATGCCAGCAGAAATCTAACATGCATAAAATAAAGCAACTACTTCCACAGGTTGTTTCCTTGTGCTACGTTCACCATCCTAACTATCCATGTGTACCTRATTCCAACTCACTGCGGCACAGACTCACTTCTGGGCTTGAACATTAATTTTCAGAGAGCAGGTACCAACACACACCCACCTGAGTTCTATGTGTATTTGTTCTGCTGCTTTTGCTTTCAGCTCTTTAGCTCTTTTCCAGTATAAACACACCACCTATGAAGCAGTTTTTCCTGTTGCYACTGTCCTGCAGACTTCCTAAACATAAACTCAAGGGCCCAGTCTAAAGTTTTTGTTAGGATACAGTACTCAGTATCAAAACTGTAGTACCAGCTGTATATACATTCTGACAAATTTACTGTATGTGTTCTCAGCTTTTGATAGAGTTCCAACACAGCAACAGTCACTATTCCTCAAAATACATTCCTGAGCATTCCTTACTACTCCTTTTTGCCATAGCAAGTCCATTTTACTTCTAAAATCCTTTTAAATCATTTCAAGAGAAATATGATATTTCTACTGCCATGGTATCATTTTTGTTTCTAGACGAATGACCCTGCATATAACTGTGTTAAAACATATTCTGTTTGAACGAGGATGTGTTCACAAGAGTTCAGACTGCACCACAAGAGAGTCTTCATTATTTACCACAAGCTTTTAGCATCATTTGTGAATGTTTTCAGGAGTGATTTTAAATTTCTTGCACACTGTATTAATAATGGTATTGAGCGATGCCTGACAATAACCAATTTAGGAAGAGATCTGAAACGAATCTCCCCCATGACTCTATAATGGCAACTGCTTTGCACCAAGTGCTGAGGAGCACATATTAGCACAGGGTATGTCATTCAACCCACAAAAAACAAGCACAGGCCACTGTAACCTGTTGTGACAGTGAGTACAYCAGGTTTCAAGAGATGATGTAGTGGTAGGTGATGAGAGGAAAACAAAAGGTGCAAAGGCATTTTTACATCCCACAATATATTTTTCCAGAATGGCAAGAGAAGTACCAGCTTTCTCAGGGCCCTAAGACCACCCTCCTCAAAGGCAGCTAGCTGCAAGGCAAGCAGCCCAAAAACAGAAATAAATTTAACTCCTTTTTCTTCTACTACCAATAATAAAGTCGTAACTATTTTCTTACTTAGTCTGCTTATTCACCACTATCACAGAACAATCCACAGGCCTCTCTGCATCAAAACGTCTCTTGATTTCCTCGTAGTACTGACGGTACAGTTCCTCTCGACGTCGCTCCTCACGCTTGAGACGGTCTGAAAGCAAACCAGAGAAATGGGCAGAACAGATAACRTCCTTTGGATCTGCTCGGAGCACTTGGCTGTATGCGGCCAGGTGCCTCTAGATCTCAAAACAACCTCGTGTCACAGAACTTAACGCACTGTAGATGTTTGCTGCCTTCGTTACTGAAGGAATCTCTTCCATCCTTCCAGAGGGARAATATGAATCTGCCTGTTAAAATGTTAACTCTTGAAGACACTTACCTTCTGAATTCACTGGAGCTCTATCAAAATGCTCTTTGTAACGGTCATAGTAAGAGTCATCCTTCCTCCGATAGTAGTCTTCAAAGCGAAGGTAACGGTCATAGGCTTCATCTCGTCTGCAACATTTACAGAAGCAGCAAAGGTTTCCATACATCAGTATGTCTCATGCAGTAACTTTTGCCAGTGTCTCACACGCAGGCCTATGTCCAGTTCAATTACTGAAGCATCCCCATGTGTACCCAGCTGTCCCCAACTAGAGAAATTTGCTGCTCCCAATAACCTGACACCACTCAAACCAGTATAACCATAGAAGCAAGAGATCCAGAAGACTGAGTTGGCAAATACAGTCCATGCAGATTACCTGTACATGGGGTCCCGAGGATCTCTCACATCCCGCAGATCCCTGATGTCACGTGGATCTCTCATATCTCGTGGATTCCTCACATCACGTGGATCCCTGTATCTATCATACATTGGCTCCCGTGGATCACGAAGATCTCTGACATCACGAGGGTCCCGCAAGTCCCTTGGATCCCTGATATCGCGGGGGTCTCTAAGATCTCTGGGGTCTCGCATGTCCCGGGGGCCCCTGTGGTCTCTGGCATCGTGCATATCTCTAGCTCGAATATCTCGAGCATCTCTGGACTCTCGCCCGTTTCTACCATCTCGGCCGTCTCTTGGGTCTCTTCGTGGGCTCCCCCGGAGTGGGGAGCGATCGCGCCTGGCGTCTCGGCCATCCCCGTAGGCATATTGCTCTCTGGGAAAAACACCAGGGAAAGTCTGTCAGACCACATGGATATCGTTACTGCCACATCTCTTACCTGAGGTGCCAGTGACATTTCTCTCAGCCACCGAATCCTCCCTCCTATCCCATAACAGCAAGAATTGCCCCAAACATATTTGTCAAAGCATCCTGGAGAAGTTTCTGAATTTGAATGCTTATTATAACCAAGCAAGTCCCAGAAAGTTCTGTACTGCAGCATCACTAAAAATGTAGGACACCTGTGGAAGAAGTCAACAGGCAGTTACAAAACTATCCAAGAGCATTCCAAGGCCTCCAGTCTCCCAAGACAGCCATGGATTATCTAGCAGAGGTGTTGCTGTGCATTCTTTGAGCAATTCAAGGTGCTGTAGTCTAACACATAGTATAGCAGAGCTAGCAGCATTCAAGCGACCCATTAAATTCCCTACTTGATGACAACRGAATTCCTGAAATAATTTGCTATTGGTATGCCACTGAAAAAAGACCTTCTTGCAATCTGAGAAACAGTCAGTTCTTGTTGGTTTTGTACTGCTAGCAGAGCACAGTGGCAGCTACAGACGTGTCCTGACTTTGAAGGGATGGTTCCTGCAGGGCAGTCTTWTTTTAATGATGCCCCATAAGAGGGTACCAAACCGAACCAGCACTGTCCCTCATCAGGATTCTCCGTCAATCTGAATGATCCCTCCATTCAGATGTTGTACTGTACTGTCTTCAGAGGCAAGCAAGAGGGAYATTCCATTCTTCATCTTTTCCAAAAGGTTGGGTTTTTTTTTTCTCTCTAGGTAGTATTTTGTTTTCTACAGAAAACAACTTGCACTCTTATTTGCTGAACATCAGAAAAAATAAGTGAAGAAACAATTGAGTTTCACACACTTAGAACATCCTTTCCCCAGGATACTGACAAGTATTGAAAACAAGTTTTAAAAATTTATTTTATTTCCAAAATCTGAAACGTYGATAGTCTCCAGCTGACACTAACCAAGTTCCTGAAAGACACACAGAGCTGGTTTGTGTCCATTTACAGTGCAGTGACTTAGCGTCCAGCTGGAGGCAGCCCCAGCAAGTCAGCTGCCGACACCAGGTAGAGCCAGCAGTGAATGAGAAGGACACGCAGATTCGGTGCATGAGTTTAGGCAGGTGGGACAGCGCCAGGTCCTGGGGATACACAGGATTGCTGGCATTCTCCCTTTTCACGCCGGAGAGAGAACACATAGTGGAACAAMCCCAGCATTGCCACTGAGAACAGACAGAGTCTTCTCCTGCGAGAGACGCACTGCACTGGCACACRCCTGCGCTTCGGCGAGAACCGCCGTCGTGTTTCAGGCACAGAGATGGGCCTCGTGCTTCTGCCCGCGAGCGGCAGCGCATCCAAAGCGTGTGCGACGGCCTCTGCCCCGCGCCCTCCCACCAGCCTAACGGGAAGGGGAACAAAGCTCAGGACAAGTTTCAGTTGGCTGGGCCAAATACTCTTGCATTTGATCTTCTTAGAGACGTAAGATTACACAGCACAACAGCCAGATGCAGCATAGTTGTTTTGCATACGACATTTATTCCTTTTTTTTTTTTTTTTTTTTGCGCGCCAGAACAGGCCATATTCATTACCTGCAGTGACAGAAAAATCCAGAACGAACAACACATTTATGACTCTTGCAACAGAACTACAGATGTGGCATTGATGCCTCTGCTCTGGCAACTTGCACCCGTGCCCCGCTGCTTGCAGAGACCYGGTGTGATGGCGCAGCAGCCTTCTGCTCGTGTGTCCCCAGGTGCAGCTCCTGCAGCACCAGCACCCCTGCCTACCCGTGCTGTGCTGCTCGGGACGCCTCTCCGCTGGCACTCTGGCCTGGAGCTGCTGCGGAGCGCGGGACTCTGCCCCGGCAGCCGCGGCTCCCGGACCTCGCAGAGCATGCCAGTCAGGGCCTATGCATCTGCACTCTCCTCCAGGGCTCACGCCGTGCCCACGGCCTCTCAGCGCTTTGCGCCGGTGTGGTCGGACTCAGAGCCCCTGACACTGAGATACAGCTGCGTTTGTGGCACCAGTCACAGTGGTAGCTGGTCTGGGCCGCAGTGCAGCGCCCAGAGCATCAGTGCCCAGAGCTCGTGCACCTGCAGAGTTCCCCAGGGCTCAGTGCCCGCAACCCACAGCAAAGCATCTCTGCTTGCACCCAGGCAGGGGCAAAAGGGCCCAATGCCTGTGGCATCAGTGCCTGCTGCTGGTGCTGGCACAGCGCTGCACAAAGCTTGCAGCCTCTGGCAATGCCACGCGGCTCCAGCCCGAGATGTGGCAGCAGCGCCCTCACCTCTGCACCGGCAACGCTCCTGGGGCTCTGCTAGCAGCATCAGCATATCTGGCRCTGCCCGGGCCCAGGCTGACTGCGTCACGCCAGGTACCTTGTTCCTGCAGCACCCGCCACGCCAGCCGTGGCTGCTGAAGGATTTCCAGTGCCTGCTTTGCATTCTCTGGCCTTTGCAAGTGCCCTGTGCAGGGTAAGTGCAATACAGACAGAAGAGCCAGTTGCAATTCTCGGCATCTGTTCCTTCCATTTTGATGGAAGATGTCTTGCTAGCTGCACATATTTTTCTTCAGCATGATAATTCAGTGATCCAAATTAATACAGCATCTCAGATACTTGAGAGCCTGATGACCTTCAAGTTCAATTTGTAGCACTCCTTTTTGCATGCAGAGCTTTGAAGCGTAAGCATAAAAGACACACAGCTTACGCTACGTGCAACCACAGCATGTCTTCTTGCACTCCCTAGTATGCTATGAAAAAGAAGTCTTCTTCCTGTGGCAGAAGAATCCATATCTTCTCCTCCTGCTTGAGACTTCGCACACAGCCTGTGCAGGGGTRAACCACCCTGTATCTCCTGAAGGGTGGTAAATACAGGGCAGATGGGCAGGTTTACATCTTCCATATCCTGGTAATGCAGACGCACATGTCCAAGTGCAATTGAAACATTTATTCTGTCCTATATTTTGATCACATTCTCTTTTCCCGGTCTCATTTCAGCACAGAAAGCTTTCAATATCAAGATGCAAAATGCCAAAGTCCTCTGCAGCGCAGCCCAGAGGATACCACAGTCCCCCTGCATCCTCTACAGAAGCCTTGGCTTCTCCAATACTTGAGAACTGGGAGCAAACACCAAGTTTGTTCTTCCTTACAAGTCTTGTACAACCTGTACTGCAAAACACAACACTTAGCTGTAGTAACAGCAACAGACAGTTTGCCTGGTGCCTCCCGAAGTGTTAGAGACAGCAGAGCCCTTAAAGCTGGAGCTGTCACGTCCTGATAGTTTCACTTGAGCATCTCCATTTGACTGGGGAGGTGTTGGTAGGGAAGAGAAAAACATTTAGCACTGTGACAAGGGGGCTCATGTCCCCAAAGCATGACCTTCCTAGTATAACTCACTGCTCCAGGTACTTTACCTTCGCGTCGGGCTGGACCTTGATGAAGCCTTATTCATATTTCTTCTTTCCGCTGCTTTATTAATATCTGTAAAGAATAATCAACCCATCTGTTCAATGCTATGGAACAAAAAAAGATCATCAGCACAATTCAAATGAAAGCAACTTAAGTTCAGCGACATCCAGATGATGCAAGAAAATCCATTCAGCAGAGAGACATTGTCACTTTGACAATTTTTATTATTAAGTTCAGATAGTACAATGCAATCAAGTTTTCATAGTTTTTTCCGATTTCAAAATTGAGTGGACAGCCTGGGTGAAACTTTAACCCCTTATGTTCAGGCCTACATCCAGACTCTTCATTCCATAAGAGAATCTCTTTCTTCTGCAGTCTATGAGCAAGCAGAATGCAACTCATGGACTCTAGGAGAAAAAGTAGAGTCTGAAAACCTTTCCAGGTGGAAACTGTTGGCCAGCACAATCTTAAAATGACAGCCAGTCCTGTTCAGTGGAGCATTCTGCTACCCTGGTCAAAAAGGATCCAAGGGCTCTCAAATGGCACATTCAATTGCCTTCCAGGGGACTGCTGGAGCAAATCGCACAACTTCTGCCACTGAGGAAAAGAGATCCAAGGAGCCCGGCGCAAGAGCACCTTACGAAGTCAGTGTGGTGCATTCAGAACACCACTGCCAACGATGCAAACAGATGAAATAGATTAGAAATTTGAAATCTGGTTGGCTTCTGAGTATCTCCATGAGAAACACCTTACGTGACGTAGAAGAAAGGAAAGGAAAGTGGAAGAAATGGAGTCTCATCCTCAGACGGAAGATAAAAAGTTGCCCAAAACTAATAAGGCAAACAGTGCTCTGCTGCAAGAGAGCAGAGCCTTCCTAACAGCAGATGAAGATAAACTAGTTTGCTCAAGCGAGCAAAGAGAGGGCTCTAGTGAGGGCAAGAACAGACAGAAATGAATCCTGACACTTTACTGAGTTTAACGAAAAAAAAAGGGGGGGGGGGCGGCAAACAAGGCAAACCCAAGAAAACTAGGTCTCATTTGCTCTTTGAGAATCTATCACTAGTGAAATGCACTTAGTTATTGACATTAAATACTTTCAAAGCTCTTCAAGTGAGTGACCATGGTATATAAGGTCTGTAAGCAGCCTTGATCTTATTATCCTCCTTAACTCCCCAAACTATTAGGTTGATGACTTTCAAGATTAAAATTACAGATTAGTTCAAGAAATAGTGTTTCTTTTCACATTAAGAAAGAGGCAAGTGGAATGTGAACTTCAGCTAGGAATCCAGCACGGTAACATTCCCAGGACCAAAAACACCTTCTCTCCAGGATAAGGTTGCATTGTCCAGAAATGAAAACTGATGGACATGTACAACCCACACAGCTTTTCTCACTGAAGGTATGAAAACAGACATGGAAGTGTTGGTGGAATGCACAGTTSCAGTTACTCTCCCAGAGCGTGGTCTTTGTGTTCTAACAGTTATTTTTAATACTCAAACTGCATACCTGAAGAAACTGTACTTCTTGCACATATTTTTTGAGATTTTTCTCCACTCTCAAAGTCAAATTTTCTCTTTAAGCAAGACACTATCTTCTTCCTTGGTTTAACATTTTTTTTTTTATTTTCTGTTTTAAGATGCCATTGCAGAAATCTAGATTATGATTTTTTAACATTTGGTATCATACATTTCCAAAAATCAACTGCATTTTAATCTGAACAAAATAATTTACTGAAAGAAAAAATAGCTGTCACAGGGATTCTTTTCTTGTGCAAAATGAACAGATTTAATAACATTTTATTTAATGCCAACAGCATTTACAGATTAAATACTTGAACATTGACAAAATGTGAGCAAAAACTGAAGGTCTGTCTCGTAAGATTTTGAGATGTCAAGGGCACTGCAATCGCACAGCRCAGCCTTCTCAATGACACAAGTGACAAGACTTTCTTGAATTGCATTCCTATCAAGTCCAACAGTTGCAGTGAACGGGAGCTTATCTTTTAGCAAAACATCCTATTCTAATTTAAAAACGCCAAAGAGACAGTCTCCACCAAAGCTCCAACTGTTCATATATAACTTATTTCACTGTTAAAGAAAACTGTTTCCATTTAGGGACTTGTCGTACCTCTGCCTGCTGGATTCAAACCCACTTATCTGCAGGACTCTGTAACACACAGATCACAGCACCTCTTTATGCCGAGGCTTTCACCATGGCTYGTTCTTCACTTTGTTAACCTCAAATTACCCTGATGCTTCTCCAGTTTAGTATTATCCTTTTTAAACTACATGTACCAGACTCAAACACAGCATTTCAGCAGCAAACACCCACAGGCACTAAAACCTCTTATTTACGAACCCTTTTTATTTTTCTGTACAAGGCTCACAAAAGCAATCCTGCTAAGAGCAGTATATTAGCTCCCTGGATTCAAGTAACTATTACCTACCACTAGCTCCTTTCACGAACTATTTTCAAGGCCAACGTCCTCTGCACCAACAGCACTACGCACTCTATTGCACTCGGAGCAGGACCCCACATCTCGCTTGCTGAAAGCTCAGTTTTGTTTGCACCCAGACCTGAGTCACTCCACTAGCAGTGACCCAACACTCATCACCCCGTTCCTTCTGATAACACGACCGTGCGTTTCCTTCCCCAGTCACTCTCAGAAGTGCTGCACGGCCAGGCCCAGCTCTTCTAGGGCCCCACTCCACACACTGAGCAACTCCGTCCACATCAGTGGGATTCGTTTTCAATACACTTAACACTAGGCTGCTTCCAAATGTTTTAGTTTCTTAATCATAGAGTATCGTGCAGAAGTCTTCTACGCTGACACTGCTCCTTCTATCCATAAAACTTGTAGCATCATAAGAGTAAATTAGTTGGATGAGATTTATTTTGACTGACGTTAATTGCATTCACTTCTTATTGAGTGTCAGATAAAGGAATCCATTATGTTATCAGGGAGTGATGCCAGGCTGCTCAGGCCATTTACACAGCCCTGTTGACACAACTGCAGGACTTTTCTAGGTCCTGAGAAACTCCCTCTTTTCCCAAGATCTAAAGAACAACATCATAAATAGCCTYGGGAGGTCTTCATGCACGTGGCATTACAGAAAGCCCTAGTGCTGGGAGCTGCTTTAKCTTTTTCAGTTCATGACTGAAATGCAAGCAGAAGCTATCTGAAAAACAAAATATTTGCCTCTTGAAGAAAAAAAAGCAGACATTAACTGAGGGCGAGGGGGTCTTTGCCAATAATAAGTTTTATAACTTCTAAATCATCCCACTAGCATCTGAGACACTTGCAGTATTTCCTAATTAAGACTATTGCCTTGGGATGCTGCCCAGCATTTCTTCTTGCATCTTTCTACTCTCCTTGCCCATTTGCTACCCTTCCCTCTTCAGCTATACTTGTTACTACACATTTTAAACATATAAATATTTTATATATTAAAATATACAAATATAATTTATATTTAAACACTGCAATTTACTGCTCCTTATATTCCCTTGTAAGCCAAATGGTTTTATGTTACCATAGGCTTACTGTGGAACTATATTTTTGGTTATGTTTAGCAGATTGCTGTTAACTAGATTTCTAACATTCATTTCTGTTTTAATCTTGCTCCCAGCAAATTTAGCAAAGTTCTCATCTTTATGAAAAGAGATCTTTTAAAGCATCTAGAATTTGCAATGTTACTTAGAAATTAATTTCAGYAGTGGAAAAAAAACAAATCCAAGTTTGGATCACCCGTCTGGCAATCCCCTAGGTTCAGTGACCAGTTCCTCTGAAGCACCAGAATAAAATAATTTTAAAATAAAGGCACAAGAGGTTTCAGTGAACACTGAGCAGGGCTCCTGCACTGAATAATTTCTTACGTAGACTTACAGATTCATTAAAATATTAATACAGGGAAATAAATCCAAAGACTGAAGTAGCAAGAAGAAACACTGCAGAGGCTCACAGCACTCGGGAGGAAACTACAAACCAAGGAGAAATTGTTTTAGAGCAGCACTCGGGGCAGGTCTCACACAACGAACTCTGCAGAGAGCTCTAGAACAAGAGCGCTCCGTCTAGCAGAACACATKCCGGGTCGGGAGGACAGCACGGACGAGTTCCTTACCTAATCTATACCCTTTAAAGAGGCGCCCCTTCTCGCCGTCCAGAGCGGCCTGCACGTCTTCCAGCCGCTCGTACTGCACGAACCCGTAGCCGTGGAACATGCTGAGGGCTGCAGAGGCAAGAGCAGAGCAGGAGCGGTTACGAGGGAGGACGGGACCGCCCCGCAGGGCGCTGCACGGGGCATTATGCAAAACACCCGCCCAGCTGCCTCGAGATCGCATCTACCAGGAGCAGAATGCAAAATTTAAGCAATTTAAAGCATTAAACAATACTACAAAGTAGATGAACTTCCTTCTGACAGGATAGTGTCCAAAAAAGTCCATTAAGTGACCAAAACTCAAGTAAGCGACTGAAATGACTTGAAATACTAGATTTGTTTGGCACAGCACCACAGCTCAGCCTCCTAAGGTTAAACACAGCTCATGCACACATTGGGTTTCAGCTGTACTGAAGTAATTACAGTTTCAGAGAAAGTGCAGGTGCAGAAAGTTGTCTTTAAAGGGTCACTTTCAGGCACAGCATTAGTCACTSCTCTCAACACTACCCAATAACTTTCAACAGGCATGAACGTTAAACTTTGACTGAATTCCCAGCCACAAWAAGGCATAAAATAAAATACTAACCCCTTATTTTGCCATATTTTGAAAATATCTCTTCCATTTCTTCACGCGTCATGTGGTCAGTGGGCAAATTGCCGACAAAAAGTCGTCTCTCTAAATCCTGCGGGTTGGTGCTGTTAGTGAAGTCRCTCTGTTTGATGCTATTGCTCTTGCGTCCTCGAGCCATTTTGCTTTCGTTCCAAATCCAGCTCTTCGCAAAAAAGAAAAACGGCCACGCATAAAATTGCAACCCATGACATTAAAAATAAACTGGAACAAGATTTAACTTAACACTTTGGCAGAAAGAAGCCAACTGGGTCTGCTTCACGCAAGCTTCGCTCCAGAGAAATCTTAGAGATAAGAAAGTATGGAACAACATATTCGGCAACGTTTTTGTTCAACTCTGCTGTATTATTGAAAGGCAGCAAATTTAATCTATTTTGAAATGTTTTAATGGTTTAACTCCAACTAAAATACAAACAGAACTTGTTTTCTACTGAAATGTAATTCAAGCTTTTCAGCACATCCATTACTGCCACATCTATTCCCTCCATCCTCTGGTAAGAAACCTTGAAATTTATGTAACTTTAGCAGCACATTAGGGGACTCAAAACACTTCAGCGCAGGCTTTGAATGAGATAAAGCAGCGTTTTCTGAGGGCGCTGCTGTGAGCACACCGGCATCACTCGCAGCGTGCGGCCTTAGCTTCACGGTACCGGGAAGCTCAGGGTCTCGTTCACACCGACACTAAACAGTCCCTCTTCGTGCCCACCAGCTCCTCCAGAGGCCGGGTCCACGGCTGGGAGCGGGCCCGCAGCCGCACAAGCCCAGCACTGTGAAAGTACAACGGCCTCGTGCACAACACCAGGCCAACGACCAGCACTGCTCGCTGCTTGAACTCGCTGAAACAGCCACAGCTAAAACACTCAGGATTAAAGTACTCTGCTTTAAGGCTCAAGTCAGGTATAAGGATTTTTTTTTTWAAATTACAAAAAGTAAAAAATACTGGAAGTCGCAAGGTAGACTTGCAAGTCTGAAAGCTATTTAGCACAACAAAGTCACTGCCCTTCCAAAGCATCCACCTCCAGGAACGCAGGGCTGGGATTTTCTGTTTACAGGAATGGAAGTAACCTGGGGAATAAGCTCATTAAACTGAGTACAGCAATAGAAGCTTCTATGCCAATCATGAGATACATGCAAAGCAATGAATTGCGCTGACGACAATTAAAAGTAGCCTTAAAGCAGCACATCAAACTTCCTAAATTACAAGCCGATTTTACAAAGGTATTTCTACGTTAATTAACATGAGAAACAAAATACCCCAGGGCATGAGTCAAAGCAGTCACCTCCCACCCTGGCACCCTTGTCCTTCAGGAGGCTCCCAGTCCAGTCACGCTCTCGGCAGGAGCGGAGCTGCAGAAATGGGGCACAGGCCACAGCAAAGAGCTCTCACACCAGAGCTGCTCCAACACCGTCCTGCACAGCAAGGCTGTCCCCGCTCTCCTCCAGTGTCTCGCATTTCCCCATCAGGGGTTTCAAACCCTGACCCACAGCAGCACCACAGAGCGCTCTCCTTGCCCGCTATGGCACCTAACGCAAGCGCTCGGCTTGGGGGAAGGGAATTGTCACCTTGGAGACCTCCTGCTCCAAGCAGGACCTGGGTGCTCAGCACACTCAGAGCGGGTTCCACACCCACGTGAGTGTCGGGTCGCTCGGTTCCAGTCAGAACCCCGCACCTGCCCCGCACGGCCAACGTGGCGGCCCCAACCGCTCACCCAGAGCCCTGCGGAATCGTCCCCACCTTGTCCCGTGGGCGGGAATGGCAGCGGGCGGCTGGTGCAGGTAGAACTTTGCACTTGATGAAAGGGCTTCCTAACCCCGGGAACCAGGGGTGGCTGTCGCAGCTGAGCGCTTCCCACCGCTCCCCAGCGGGACAGGGCTCCGCAACCCGCGGGACTCTCGGCCCCGGCAGCAGCGAGAGCCTCGCGCCGAGCGCTTCGCGGGCAGCCTGGCGATGGGGGGGCCAGGGCCGCCCCTCGAACCGCGGCTTCAAGCGGCCGGCGCTACCACAGCCCGGCGAGACGCGGCCGCCGGAGCAGCGCGGCGAGCCCGGGCCGGGCGGGCCCCAGAGAGGCCTCGCCCCGCAGCGAGCCCT
>NW_020455532.1:109808-115811 GCF_003342845.1 Nothoprocta perdicaria | reverse complement strand
CCGCCTCTCCGGGCCCGCTCCGCCGCCCGCTGCCCGCCAGGACAAAGCCGCAATCGCCGCTGCCGCGCGGCGCTGTCGCAAGGGACGAAGGAAGCGCCGCCGGAAGAGAAGGGCGCGGCCCGGCGCTTTACGGCGCGCTCACGTGCGGCAGCCGCGCGCTCCCGGCACTCCCGCGGCCGCGCGGCGCCAGGGGAGCTGCAGTCCTGCCGCGAGGCACCATGGGAACAAAAGTCCCGCCGCGAGGCACCGTGGGAGCAGTAGTCCCGCCGCGAGGCACCGTGGGAGCAGTAGTCCCGCCGCGAGGCACCATGGGAGCGGTAGTCCCGCCGCGAGGCACCATGGGAGCAGTAGTCCCGCCGCGAGGCACCATGGGAGCAGTAGTCCCGCCGCGAGGCACCATGGGAGCGGTAGTCCCGCCGCGCGGCGCTGTCCCGAGCGCCGGGGTCCCGGCACGGGGGCGAGCGGCGGCCCCGCGGCAGGGAGGCCCCGCACCCTCGTCGYGGCGGCCGTGGGGCGGCCCTSTCCCCGTGTCCCTGTCCCCGTGACCCCTGTGTCCTCGTGCTGCAGCCCGGTCCCAGAGCCTCCGTGCCCCCCGGGGCCGCCCGGGACTTCCCGGCCGCTCCGGGCGGTGCCGGGAATCCCCCCAGCCCCGGGCTCCCCCGGCCGCGGCTGCGGGACGGGTCCCGCGGGGGAGGGGCGGCCGGGGGCGCTGGAGGGGGTCCCGCGGCGGGGGAAGCGGCCGGGGGCACCGGTGGCACCGGCGGCACCGCGAGCAGCGAGAGCAGCCGGACGGGGCCAGCGCCGGCCYGCGCTGCCGACGGGGGAGCGGGACGGGCGGCCCCGCCCGCGGGACGGCCCGGGAGCAGTTCCCAGAACGGCCCCGTGTCCTGAGCGCAGGAAAAGGGAAGTGYGGGAATCCCGCAGGGCCGGCAACACCGCCGTTTCCCGCTCGGGGTCACGCGGCCCCGGGGACTCCGCACGGGGAGGGCCGCGGAGCGGGCTCCCGGCTGTGGCATGAGCTGCCCGGGAAGCCAAAGGGAAACCCGGAGCCTCTGCTTCCCGGGAAAGGGAAACCTGGAGCCTCTGCTTCCCGGCTTAGTGAGCAGAGGCACCGGCCCTTCCAGCCTGGGCAGATCCCAACAGGCCAGGACTCGAGATCCCAGGAGCATCCCCAGGGACTGGGGCTTGAGAATCCCTGTACCATCCCCAAGGGCCAGGGTTAGAGATCCCTGGAGCATCCCAAGGGACGAGGGCTTGTGATCCCCAGGAGCGTYCCAAAGGACCAGAGCTTGTGATTCCCAGGAGTGTCCCAAGGGACTGGGGCTCATGAATCCTACGAACATCCCAAGGGACCAGGGCTCATGATCCCCAGGAGCATCCCAAGGGTCCAGGGCTCAAGACTCCTGGTACCATCCCCAGGGGCCAAAGTTTGAGATTCCAGGAGCATCCCGAGGAACCAGGGCTTGTGATCCCTAGGAGCATCCCGAGTGACAGGGACTCGTGATCCCCAGTAGCATCCCAAAGGTCCAGGGCTCGAGATTCCCAACACCATTGGCAGGGCCTGGGCTCCTGAACCGCGATACCATTCCAAAGGACCAGGACTCGTGAGCCCCGGGACCATCCGTGTGTCCCGCGCTGCCAGGCAGGACCGGCCGGTGCTGCCCGCCCAGCAGCCGTGCCCGGCCTTGGGCACGGGGCCGGCCCGCGGGGAAGTCCCGGGCCGGGAGCGCTGCCGGAGCCCGCCCGGCCGGCGCGGAGGGGCGGCCCTACGCGCCCTTCCTGGGCGGAAACGGCGCGGGCCGTTAATAGCGCGGACTGCCCCGCGCCCCGCGGGACGGGCCGGGTCGCGCTGCGCCATGAAGCTGCTCGGGCCGCTCGGGCTCCTCTGCGCGGTGCTCGGGGCCGTAAGTGCCGCTTCCCGACGGGACCGGTCCCGTCCGACCCCTCCCGCCGCGGCCCGCGGCCCGCGGCCCGGGGCCCGGGACGGGCTGCGCGCGCCGGCCGTGCGGGGGCAATGCCGGGATGTGGGGGCAACACCGGGCTGCGGGGCCGGGCTGGGGGCTCCGAGGGCAATGCCGGGCTGTAGGGCGGGGCTGCAGGACCGCGCTGTGCAGCCGGGCTGGGGGCTGCGGGACTCTGGGGTGGGCTGGGCTGGGCTGTGGGGCTGTGGGGCTGGGCTGGGGCTATGGGGTGGGCTGCGGGACTGTGGGGTGGGCTGCGAGGCTGTGTGGGGACAGGGACCAGCGCACATCGTGACACTCCGGTGCTGCTGTCCGGACCTGGACAGCCCAGGGCTTCCAGGAAGGGAGTGCCCGGGCAGGATACCCTCGGTGCCCCTGTCCCGCTGGTGGCTCTGAGCCGTGGGGATGTGCGTGGGGAAGGATGGGAATGGGACAGAACAGGACAGGGCCAGGGTGGGACGGGAGGCAGYGGCTGGGCAGGCCAAGCCCCCCGGGCGGGCAGGAAGGGCCCCAGGCCAGCGCGGCCGCGCGCTGCTGGCAACGCCGTGAAGGAAACGCTGGCTGGGCGCCCCGCGCTCCCGCCGACACAGCCTTGCTGTTCCTCATTTTTGTGACTGGGAATTTCCCAGCAAGCGCACAGCTCCTGGGGCCGCCATGCGTCCTTGCCGCGCCATGTGCTGGCCCCACGGCATCTCAGCCCCATGGGACCCCAGCCCCAYGGCACGCAGTCCCACTCGCTGACCATTGCCCCGTGAGGCCGAGTTGGCTTGGCGRGCACTGCGCAGTGTCCCATGGGACCCACCAGGCCTGGGGCACCCACCTGCAGGCCCCAGGCCGAGCTCCCGCACCCTGGAGGGGAGTGACATGCGCCCATGGGCTGGGACAGGTCTGGGCCAGAGCCCCTTTCGGTTCCTCTTCTTGCTGCACCAGACGCGTGTGGCTGTTGGGCTCCCTCGGGGCTGGCTCCCCTGTGGGCTGATGCCAATCACGGTGCCCCTGTCTCCTGGCATCCCATAACCCCACAGCCCTGAGCTCCAGGCTCCACTGGAACCTACATCCCTTGGGAATGGTCCCACTGGGCTGTGGCACCCGGCCTGCGCATCCTGCTGCCATGGGACGCGATGCTCTGGGTGCTGTCCTGCACCCGTCGATGCCCAGCACTGATGCCGAGGTCGCGGGCTGCTCCAAGGCGGAGCAGCAGCACAGGAAGGGCTGGCGCTTTGCCCGTGTTCTGCAGCGTAGGCTGATGTGTGGTGGATCACCTGCTGATAGGGAGCGCGGGAGACGCCGCAGCGGAATCATGGCTATGCCACTTCAAAGAGGGCRCGGGCGGCAGCGCGGCGCAGCCGCCCTGGCTGTGGTCTGTGGTCACGGCTCGGGAAGGGGAGCAGGATGGGCGCAAGTGCTGGGAGCATCGCGGGCATCCCGTGTCCTCCCTTGCAGTGCTGGCAGCCCGGCGAGGCCRCGCGGTGCTCCGAGAAGCAGTACGAGCACAGGGACAAGTGCTGCAACCGCTGCCCGCCAGGTACGGAGACCCCGGCCCTTYGCGGCCGCCGAGCGGGAGCGCGGGATTCCAGCTCCCGGCTGCTGCTGCCGCTGCCCTGCGTGGCCTACAGAGCGCCCTGGATCAGCCCCATCTCGTGCTGCATCCCGCAGCATCCTGCAGCATCCCACAGCATTCCGCAGTTCCTCCCACACTGCTGCCGGGTCCCTGCCAGGGGTTCCCCAGACCTTGTGCCAATGGCCTCTCTTGGTGCCCCCGCTACAGCCCTGCCGTGGGCACAGAGTTGTCCCCACCAGTGCTGCACCCCTGCGCCCCTCACCATCATCGTTTGCAGGGATGAAGCTGCTCTCCGAGTGCAACAGCACAGCCGAGTCCCTCTGCGGCGCCTGCGAGAGCCACCACTACCAGCAGAGCTGGACCAGGGAGAGGCACTGCACCCCGCACGACGTCTGCGAGGACAGTGAGTGCCCCGTGTCCCCCATGCTGCAGCATGGGGGGCACCGCCCTGTCCCCCYGCACTCGGCTGTCTGCATCTCCCCTGGCACAGCTGCCAGCATCCTCCCATCCCTCCCGGCCTCGTCCACCCACATCCCTCCCCATATTTACCTGCCTGCATCCCTGCATCCCTCCCAGCCTTGTCCCTCCTGGGCTCATCCACCCACTCGTCGTGCCCGTCCCCGCGGTCTGGCCAGCCTGTGCCCGGCCAGCGTCTCACCTTCCTCCCGCCCAGATGCGGGGCTGGAGGTGAAGAGGGTCGGCGATGCAACACACAACACGCAGTGCCAGTGCCGGGCCGGGATGCACTGCTCCGACGGCAGCTGCCAGAGCTGCGTGGAGAACCCGCCCTGCGGGCGCGGAGCCGGCTTCGTGGCAGGTGAGACGGAGCCCGGGGGCTCCGGGTGCTCCGGCGCCGCCGGCGCAGGACCCCCAGCACCCGTGTTCGTGCCGAGCCACCATCACTGCTCCTGCAGCCAAGGCCGAGGCCCGGACAGCATCCCCCTGTGAGCCCTGTCCCGAGGGCACCTTCTCCAACGTCTCATCCAAAACAGAGCCGTGCCACCCATGGACCAGGTATGGCCCCACTCCAGCCCTGCGTCCGGCCCTCTCCGGTGCTCTGGCTGCGGCCATAGGGTCTTGTCTCGCTGCAGCTGTGAGGAGAAAGGGCTCGTGGTGAAGGCCAAGGGCACCAACAYGTCGGACGTGCTCTGTGGTGAGGGCGCTTCCCAGGCTGGCGCGGGGCACCCCCGGACACGCAGGATCCCAGTTCCCGGGACACAGGGCCGGACACTGCCCCAGTGCCACGCTCATCCCGTTGCTCCACAGAGTCGAGCAGACGCTCCTCGCTCTCCGTGCTCATCCCCATCTCTGCTGCCATCACCACCTGCCTTGTGGGCATCTGCATCTACTGCCTGGTCCACAGAGGTGAGAGCCGGGACGCGGAGAGACCAGGCACAGCGGTGGCCCTGCTGCTCCCTGCCCACCACYCACCCAGTGCCAGGGCTGCTGGCACCAGCAAATGCTGCTGCTGCTAGGCACGTTCGCAGCAGGACGCTCCCCCATTACCTTCTCTCTGCCTCTTCCCCCCAGATCCCAAGCGGCCGGTGCAGGAGCAGGTGAGTTCCGGGAATGATCCCGACAACGGGATGRGGGTCCCTCCTGGGACAGAATGGGACTGGCTTGCCATGGGGTAGTGGAGCAGGGACTGTGAGGGGGTCTGGCATGGGCCTGCTCCTGTCCCTGCCCTGCCCCGTCCCCATCCCTGTTATCTCTGTGGCTGCACAGCAGGATTCTGTGAAGGACGCAGAGGTGGCGGAGAGGCAGCATCCCGTGGAGGACCTGGAGGTGCTGCCAGTGCAGGAAACGCTGCTGGGGGGGCAGCCCGTGGCGCAGGAGGATGGCAAGGAGAGCCGCATGGCGGAGCAGGAGGGGCTCTGAGGGCAGGGGCTGCCCCCGGCTCAGACTGCGGCTGGTTCCATGCTGGTCCATTCCCCAGCAAAGAAGCAGGGCTGGCACCTGGCCTAGCTGCCAGCAGCACAATGCCAGAGCAGCCATGGCATGAGCATCCACTTGGGAATGCCGTGGCACAGCCCGGGGCGGCAGCGCACAGAGAGCCCGTGCGGAGCCCGGTCCATCGGAGCGCTGAAGCASCGTGGCAGAGCAGGATCAGCTCCTGCACAGTGATGCCGCGGCGGATCCCCGTCCCACACCGCAAGGTCACGGAAGATCCCAGTCCTGCACAGTGACACCGCAGCAGATCCCAGTYCAGCCACGTGTGTGTTGGCAGCCTGGTGGAGCAGAGCTCAGCCCTCGGTGCAGGGACCCACGGGAGGGCTCAGCCGGTGGTGCCGGGTGAGCGCTGGAGATGGGCCCGGCCCGGTTGTGCCAGTGCAGCCAGGGCAGCACCAGGTCCGGGCAGGCAGTGCTGCCCCAGCCCAGGCGCCCTGGACACAGAAATATAGCCCTTGCTGTCCCGACAAGGCCGTGTCCTCGCTGGTGCCGCTGCCGCGCGGGACACACCGGGGCTGCTCCGGCTGCCGG